>NC_053489.1:293466865-293711865 GCF_905171775.1 Rana temporaria | reverse complement strand
ACAAACAAACAAACAATCTCTGGCTTTCCAATCAAGTCCCCGATATAGTTTGTTTCCACCGGCCCATACGTGACGTCATAACGTCGCTCCCGGACATTGCCTGCATAACATCGCGCCCGGGCCTCCGAGAGTCAGAGACTGCCGGGGACCATTAGGCCCTGGTTTCTCTATGGCTAACTTCCGGCAATGACGATTCCTTCCCCGGCTCACTGATCGCACGGGCGAGCCGGTCAAAGCACCGGAGGGCGGCGAGAAGGGGGGGCGTCCCCACCCGCCATCTGTAAGAACGATCAAGTAGCTGAACAGACACTACAAAAACATATTTTTACCAGTAAACTGAGCGGATATACTATATAAGCCTTATATAGTATATCAGCTCAGTTTACTGGTAAAAATACTTGTAAAATGCAGGACTTGGGTGGGTGTAAAAAGATGTCCGCTTACCAACTTCTAACTGTAGCCTTACTGCGGACGAGAGTACCAAGATGGCGGCGGTGGAACGTCAATTCCACGCTCTCTCCTCTCTCCCTGAAGAGACGCCTCGCCTTGCAGATTGCCACTTCTCCAGGGGGTCGCGAATGCTAGTCCAATCGCCCCCCCCCCCCCCCAGGGGGTCGCGACCCCCGGGTTGAGAACTGCTGCCTTACAAGGACATTCACCTTTATCTCCTTCAACCACTGTGTGGTTATTTTTGCTGTGTGCTTTGGATCATTGTCATGTTGGAAGGCAAACCTTCTTCCCGTTGACAACTTTCTGACAGCAGATTTTCCTCAAGAATTTGATGGTATTTTGCCCCATCCATTTTTTTTTTCTATCCCGACGAGTGCTCCAGTCCCTGCTGCAGAGAAACACCCACATAACAGGATATTACCACCTCATGCTTTACTGAAGAAATGGTGTTATTTGGATGGTGAGCTGCATTGGATTTCCACCAGACATATCGTTTGGTGTTGAGGCCAAATAAACCAATTTTAGTTTCATCTGATTAGAACACCTTTTTCCATGTGGCCTTAGAATCTTCAAAGGTGCATTTTAAGTGGTCAGATGAGACAAAAATTTAGGCCATCTGAGTAAATACCGGTAGCAAGTCAGAGTTGTATTCCCTCAACCATAAAACTGGTTAGTTTGTTAATGCCCTTGCAAATAGATGAGGATGTGTATTATTTTTTTTTCTGTAAAATAAGGTTAATATTGTTTAACTAGTTTCACTTTAAAAATGGTTTATACTGGTGGTGCAAAGACAATTATAACCCATTGTCATTGCTTGAGAATTAAACTATGATGAGCATGAAGCTCAAACAAACTTACCTTTTACAGCTGACTCTCAAGGTTCTTTATAAATTTAATATCAGAAAACCCCTGACACTCTTGAAGCCTGACTGGAAAGTTGCCAGGATGTTGCCAAGAGAGGCCCAGTTGTTACTGTTCACCATGGCAGGAGAGAGCTCTTCTCGGATTTTGAACCCATTACATGTGCATTCTCTCCCCTGATGCAGTAGCTCTGAGCTCAACTTTTGAGAGATTGCTCCTGTTGTGAAAATGAACAGTAATAAAATAAAAAAATAAAAAACATGACTAGCTTTATTCGGACACGCTTGCTGTTAAATGCTGAACCCATCGACGGCTTCTGCTTAAGTCCATTAGGCTCCTACTGCACAGCTGTTTGGGTCAATATAAAAAACAGTGCTTCTCTCATATGTGCTCAGACTGACTTGAGAGTTTTTTATGCAGAGCTTGTCCAAAGGGCCCAAAAGAGCAAAGGAATGGCTACTTGTAAGGGTCTGGCCACACACAAATGTGCAGTTTCTGTGATGGCATTATGAATCTATAATGGACTGCTAGTGGAGGGGAAATTATTTCAGTAGATGTACTTTTTACTAATGCATTGGTTTTTAATATGGCTACTGTATGTTCAATGTCTAGTTACTGTACACTGGTCAAATTATCTTTAGTCAGTTGGCCAGAGCTACAGAGCAAAAAGGTTTGGGGGTACAGATGATTGCAAAATGAGCAAACTGTGTGACCAGACAGTGGGGAAAACAAATCTAATTCTAGGGTGTATCACTAAGGGATGACCAGCTGGTGGAAGAAGAACCTGAACCCCATATTTATACATGTATATAAAGTTATCACTAGAAGGGTCACCAGCAGAGGGGGGGCCAGCTTCACCTATACAGAGCCTTAGTTACACTTCATTTAGAACAAAGTGTCCAGCTCTAGGAACTTCACTTACTAAAAGGAGATTGACTAGATAGAGTGAGTACATAGATGGGCAACAAAAATGGTGAAAGGTCTGGGGGGATAAAACACATAAGAAAAGACTTCAGTACAGTCTGGAGGAAAGAAGGGAAAGGGAAGACATGTCAAAAACCTTTAAATACATCAAGGGGGTGAATGAAGTTAAGTAAGGTAGTATTTTCAATATAAAGCCAAGAACAAAAAACACAGGGACAGGACCTAAAACTTGCAGGAGAAAGTTCACAGCTAATCTTAGAACGTTTTGATAGTAGTTGATACTTGGAATAGACTTCCAATGAGTCAGTCGAGTGGATTCAAATATGCTTGGGACACAATATAGATCTATACCCAGACAAAAAGTAAAAAAAATACATTAATAATAAAATGGAGAAGAATTAATGGACCACTTGGGTCTTTTTTTTCTGCGGTCACTCTATGTTTTTATGTTATCTACTGAGGGAATGCTACATGACAAAAACACAAGAGGTTCCAGCTACAAATTCATGAAGGACACATACAGATCTACAGTATGTGGTACAGTTGGTGTTTGAAACCTTGCAAGGTTGTAATTTATCGATGAATATCAATAGAAAATAACCTGACAGTAAGTACAGATTACTTAAATGCATGCAGTGCGTGGCTATAAAATGGCAACTGCTAAATGAGTGCAAGCTGAGAAGCTCTAATGAGCAGGGCCCTCCGATTCCTCCTGTATTGAATTTTATTGTAACTATACTCTCTGTAGCTTTATTTACTGTCATTGACTTTGTATAGTGAAGGTACACTTTGCCAAGTAAACAGCTCCTACTCCTTTAGTAAATCAACCCAAAAGCCTGCTTAGACAAGACTTATTTGCTACTTTGTTTATTGCTTATCTGAAGAAAACATCTTTTGTTAGTGTGCTCAGTTTAGCATGAATCTGTCTAGTGCAACAAAAGAAAAACAAACTCCCTGCCAACATGAAAAGTATTATCCTTCTAATCCTGTCCATGAAATAAATGTAAATATTACCTTTCATGTCGGTACAGAAACGCTGGGCACTGATTAGACTCAAACAAGAGCCGAGGAGCTGCAATGGCCTTCATCAGATCCAACCAACAATTCTGTCATCCACAGTAGGCAATGCCAGTTACCCATAAAATAAATAAAGCTTTATGCCAGGAAATGTTAATGCAATAAAAGAATTAGAGATGAAGTTTAGCACACTTCAGTGGCATGTGGTAACCTTGCATTGTCTACAACAGACCCCAGTCAGGAATGAAGGTAGCTTTGCGTTTGTTTTCATTTTTCTCCAGTGGATTGGCAGGAAAGAGCTACTAAGTGGAGACAGCAGCCTCTTTCATTTATTCAGAGACATTCTCCAAGGATCCACAAGGGATTATCTGTATTGCAACTTCCTCTGCTAAATTCAAACCGGTGAATGGTAAGAAATGACATCTTTGGTAGTCAGTTGGACAAGCAAAAATGTTGTTCCTCTACTATGTTTTTTTGTCTGCTAAAATTTTATATAAGGACGTCTGAAAATTGCAAGGAAACCTGTCAGGACAGGAACAGATGAGCTGCTAGCATTACCTTTAGATTTGCACTGGAAATTCAGCACAGTTATCCTCAAACATTGCTTTCATCTCTTAGCGAGTTACCTACCTGAAATCTATAATTAGGAAAATATGTTTAGACTCCTGATCTGCATATCTGCTAAATAGAAGTGACTAAATATTGATTCAATGATTGGAGTATAATTAAACTACTTCCCGCCCAGTTTATTGTCAATTGATGACTGTGTTCTATGATGTGATGTGTCACTGGACCAGCAGATCACATGACAACTGTACACATTGGAGGGCTTCCTTTCATGCCATTCATTGTTGACAATTGTGTTGCTAGCTGTGATGTCACAGTGATCACATGGTACAGACAGGGTCAATCAACAGCCCATCTGTACTATGCGATTAGCTCTGGTCAAATCCCAACCGTAAACATTAAATTAACCTTTTCAGTAAAAAGGATTGCTTATACTAGTGAAATTCACTAGCATAAGCAATAAATTTGTGTGTATATTTATATATAAAAATAATAATAATCTTGATCACTTCCCCAGCGTAGTATAGTGTTACTATGGTAACACTGTATTACTCTGGTCACAGTGTGTAAAAAAAAGAATAAAGAATAAAAAAAGAATAAAACATAAATAAAAAAAAAACACCACACCCCCCAAAAATGCAGACACCAGATCAACCCTGTAATGCTTTACAAAGGTGGCGAAACTGGACCACATTGCTGCAAATTTGTTCTGGCATCGCTCCAGTCTTTTCCGCTTTAGACGCTGCCATAGATCTAATAAAGTGTGCTTTTATACCAATAGGAACTTATTTTCCTACCAACGTATAGGCCTGGCCAATGGTTAACCTGAGCCATCTAGTAATAGTACATCTGGACGCTTCGTACCCCTTTCTTGTCCCCGAAAACAAAATAAAATAAGGAATCCGACTTCATTATGCTTTCGTCAGCTCCAAGTACTGCATATTACATCAAATATGTGAAATTTAAAACTCCCTTACCTCCTGAGGGATTAGGGCAAAAAGTGGGTAAAACCATTTCCTGGCTTCTATGGAACTTCAAAGCCACTTTAGGTAAGAATGCCAGATCCGTTTATAAAAACGACCCGTCCTGAAAACACAAAACAAAAAAAAGGGGTCTGACTGACAAGGCCTCTATTATTTTACTGATCCTCTTGGCAGTTTGTCACTGTAACCAAAAACATTGTCGTAAAAGTAAGATTTTTTAGTGAACATTGCTCTAAAGGTTCAAAATGGGGGCTCCGTTAAGACCAAAGATGAGTCCCACTTGGGGGAAGGGTGGGCCCTGATCCGGCCTCGGCCTCCTTAGTGCCTCTGACAAATCTGACCACCCAAGGGTGTTGGCGGCCAGCAGTTTTTTCCCAAATATGCACCTAAGTGCCGATACCTGGCTCTTTAGGATGCTTCATGTCTTTCCGCACTACAAAAACTCTAGAACTGCTACAGAGCTCTGTACCTCGAAGGAGTTTCCTGCGCACCAATTAATTTTGGGCCAGTATGGTGCTACCAAGAACAGAGGTGTTCTATGTCTGAAATTTTCTCAGCACTGCCGGCAGCAAGACCGGTGGCAGGGAGACATAGCATTTTGTTAAAAGCCAGCTCTGTTTTAGAGCATCCACTACTAGTGCATCTTCCCACTTGTTTGAGGAGAAACAGGGTTTTTGTGTTGTCCTTTGATGCGAAAAAGGTCCACCTCTGGGGGTCCCCATCCTCTGGATATAAGATCAAAGACCTTAACAAGGGGTCAATATGCACCCCTTGTTATAGCTCACACGTTTCCTGTGTGTTGCATTAACCGCTCGCACGATATGCGTTGGCAGAATGGCACGGGCAGGCAGATGGACATATATATATATATACACACACACACACACACACACACACACACACGTCCCCCTAAAGAAGCAGCATTGTGGACGTGCGCATCGCCAGCTTTGTGAGTCCGACCCTGGGTGCCGCGGATTCGATGTCCACAGGGTTACCAGTGATCGTCTCACGGAGAGGAAGAACGGGGAAATGCTGATATAAACAAGCATTTCCCCAGTCTTTCTAGTGACAGGCCACTGATCACCGCTTCCTGCGGTGATCAGTGTCGTGTCACACACAGCCCATCCCCCCTCCAGTTAGAAGCACTCCCTAGAATACACGTAACCCCTTAATCACCACCTAGTGGTTAACCCCTTCACTGCCAGTGCCATTTTCAAAGTAATCAGCACTGATCGCTGTAAAAATGACAATGGTCCCAAAAATGTGTCAAAAGTGTCCGCCATAAAGTCGCAGTCACGATAAAAAAAATCACACATCGCCGCCATTACTACTAAAAAAAAAAAAATTACCCGTATTTACCAGCGTATAACACGCACCCTAACTTTAAGAGGGAAGTTTCAGGGGGAAAAAAAACGTTCCACAGCCCCCTGCGTATAACACGCAGGCACAGTTTACCCTCTATTTTCAGGGTTATACGCCAATAAATACAGTAATAAAAATGCCATAAAACTACCCCTATTTTGTAGATGCTATAACTTTTGCTCAAACCAATCATTATATGCTTATTGCGATTTTTTACCCAAAATATGTAGAAGAATATGCATCGGCCTAAACTGGAAAAATTTTGTTTATCGATTTTTGGGAATATTTATTATAGCAAAAAATATTGCATTTTTTTTCAAAATTGACGCTCTATTTTTGTTTATAGTGCAAAAAATAAAAACCGCAGGAGGTGATCAAATACCACCAAAAGAAAGACATTTGTGGGGAAAAAAGGACGTCAATTTTGTTTGGGAGCCATGTCGCATGACCGCGCAATAGTTAAAGGGATTAAGGGCCAGATCCTCAAAAGGGATACGCCGGCGTAACTGCTGTTACGCCGTCGTATCCCTGTTTCTAACTATGGAACTGATCCACAGAATCAGTTTTCCATAGTTAGGCAGAAGATCCGGCATGTGTAAGGAACTTACACTGCCTGATCTTAGGATGCAGTACCGCATCCGCCGCTGGGGCATTTCGTGTCGAAATGCCGCCTCGGGTATGCAAATTAGCACTTACGGAGATCCACAAAGCTTTTCAGCTTCGTTTTTTCTCCATAAGTTTTAGTTTGCAAACGCAAAATTAGGGCTGCTTTTACAAAGTGTAAACTGTTTACACCTTGTAAAAACAGACCCTTCTGTCTAGCGACGCGATTTTTTTTTTGTTTTGAATTTTTTTTTTCGTGCCGTATCTTTTTTTTTTCCCCGACGCAACTTTATTGACCCGTCGCAATCCACAAAGCTCGGCGTAACGTAATTCCGCGCTATGCACGTCGGGAAAATGATGTCACGAGCATGCGCAGTACGGCCGGCGCGGGAGCGCGCCTAATTTAAATGGGAATCGCCCCCATGAAAATAGGAGCGCCTTGCGCCGGCGGAATTTAAGTTACACAGCCCAAAATTTCTAGGTAAGTGCTTTGTGGATCGGGCACTTAGGTAGAAATTTTAAGGCAGTGTAACTTAAATGGAAAAAATTAAGTTACGCCGGATCTTTGTGGATTACCCCCTAAGTGGTTAACATAAGTTGTCACCTTAACTTAACTTTTTTGCCAATGCACAGGTACAAACCAAAAACTGGACATGCAGGTACACTCAAACTCCCAGTGATTTGGCCACTGGGGAATAGTAGCAATGAAGAGCACACACTTGTCTGGTTTAGAAAATCTTGACATCTGCGCTGACAAAACAAAGCATGACAGATTACCTTTGTATTGTGCAACCAGCCCAAATTGTGAAATTTCTTAAGGCAAAACTTGAGCAATGGTGCAACAACTCTTGTGCAATACTCATCATGCAACATTTAAAATAGTGAACAGCTTTTGGGATTTTTTGTGCGTAAATTTAAAGAAAATAGCGGTCTGTCATCAAATCACACTTGAAAATAAAGAGAGAGGCAAAAAAACTAAATTACTATGATGGCTTCATGGGCTATCGGTATAGTATTTCAGCCGAGGATAGACAGATCAAAATAAGGATTTTAAAAAGAAACTGCAATGCCCAGTAAAATAAAAATCCCTAATTTTGTTAAGCGCTACTCTAAAAAGTATCAGGGCGATTTCTCCCCATTGCATAGTGCTACAACAGGGAAATCCCATCATGCTGGTGTTAAAGTCTTTTAATACCTGGAACACTACACTTCAAAAGGATGAAAACCCAATTCATGAAATTTGAGTTGGGCACGTACATCTGCAGTGTTTTCTTATCTCTCTTGGTGGCTTTCTTAGAACTCATGTACACTGCTGCTGGTAAACAGGCATTTAGGAGCAGTTGGGCATTTTTTGTAACTGCTCTTGAACTCTCCTCTATGTTATCTTACCAGTACATGTAAACTGGTTCGTTTCTAGTCGTTTCTAGACAGTTGAGTTCAGAGGCTTTTCCCCCCCCCCAAAAAAAACGCGTGCAGAAGCTGTGTTTAGAGGCAGTTGAAGCGGCTAAACGCGTCTAAACACGGCAACTCGTGTTTAGCAGCGTTTCGTTTACAGACGTTTTTCATTTTAACAAAAAAATAAAAAACTGCCAATCTCATAAAAATTGGGCTTTCATCTGCCCATTAAATGTTGAGCATGGTGGTTATTCTTTATGTCCATTGTATAAATCAGAAAGGTTTTATCTTAGAATTCTGTTTTTAATAACAATGACTAAACTTTTGTTATTTTTAACAATTGTTTATTTATCTTCAAATGCCGAAAAAAATTCCAACATTAGATTTGTTCTCATTATATAGAAGGAACATGTCACTGCTTTATCAAATGGAGGGGACAATCTTTTTTGCATTAAAATATATTTAGGGTAATATTTATAAATGTAGCGTTACGTTTTTTTCATTTGAAACGCATTTATAAATTGTTAATTTTGGGTGAAAACATTCATAAATAGATACGGAATACAGGGCTGCATGACTTTGTACCCCCGAAACCCTTTCTAGAGTTCAGCTGTAACTACCAGTCTCCACTGCTCCGTTTGGAAAAAGTCAGGACCTTTGCTGCAAAGGATTCTCTATTACTCCTCAAATACATTTCAGCCAGCCACTCCACTCTTGTTTGTAACAGGACTACTTGTTGGGTCATCTGAGAGGCTTCAGGGCCGGATTTACATCTCCGGAGCCTATAGGCAGAGCCCTCCCCATTTACAGTATTGGTGAGTGGTCCCGTCACGTGTTGTTGCGCCTGTGTTTGATGCTGCAGCAAGACCACAGCAGGTAGCAGCCCACAGCCACGACACAAATGTATGATAAAAGAAAAAGGAAAAAAAACTCATAGATGGGTGCCCCTCTAGGAAGGTCGCATGTAGGCACATTGGGAAATCCAGCTCTGAACGGCTTACTTGATCACCAACCACTTTTGCACGCTCTTCCCTCCCATTTTATTTATATAAAAACAATGTTAGTAAGTGAACAGCAAACACAGGTTTTCTCCAACAGGTTTCAGTAAGGGAGCATATTTAATTAAACCTGAAGTTTGATCTGCTTGTATTTTGCCTTCCCTGTTCTTCCCTCCCTTCTCATCAACATGCCAATTATATTGTTTGCAGTGAAACCTGTTTTTACTACATACCTTATTTTATACCCTGTAAAGTCATCACTGGGTATCTGCGCTTTTTTATGCAATGCAGGCAGATTGTGCCTGGTGGAAGGGACCAGCAGGGTGCTGTGCCATCTGAAAATATCACAGCAATTAGTCGCAGTACTCTTCTTTCAAGAGGATTCAGCCCTGATTCAAGCACTGGGCTGGCTCTTAGGGCAAGTACACATATTTTAAAATGCCTTCATGAGCTAATGTTACCCAAAATTTGCATGCAGAGCACAATAGGTAATGCCCACATGTGATGTTGAGCTTTCTTAAAATGAATGAACTGCAATCTAATAAAAGCCACTAGACAGTTTGGCTGGATAGAAAAGGGCTAGATGCTGTTGTGACATCCTTCAGTCAGGAAATGAGGCAAGCTCTAGTCGAGTTGCTACAGCTTCCAATGCACACTGCAAGAAGCTTACAGTGTGCAGTACACCGACTAAGCATTTTCAGTACAGTTGTGCAAGACTTGAGTGACGCCACGCGACTCCGGCCAGTCACAGAGCCGGAGTCCGCAGCCCCAGAAGAAAAGGGGGGCGAAGATGTATTCCGCCACCAGTGGGGACAAAGTGGGCTTCGTTTGCAGGTAAGTGCCACATAATGGGCTAGTATGCGATGCATACTAGCCCATTATGCTACTTTGCAGGGGGAAAAAGAGTGAGTAAAACCTATCAGGGTTTAATTCCTCTTTACTGAAGAGAATGCGTTGAGGTAAAAAAATCTTCTGCCTTTACAACCAATTTAAAATGGTTGTAAAGGCAGAAGTGCTTTTTAGCTTACTGCATTCTATACACTAAGATAAAAAGCCTTGTGTGTGCAGCAGCCCTCCTAATACTTAGAAAAAAGGGAAAGAAACTGCGCTAGTGCAAATAAATGGAAATGGTTCCACTCCTGGATTTATTTTGTTTTTCCAGTGCTCTTTTTTGCTAGACCAACTATAGGTAGGGGCGGGTTTAGGTGATCACCTGCCCCCTATCTATTGATTAGCACGCCTATGCTCCCTTTTAGGCGACATTAAAATTCATATTTAGGACTGCAGTACACAGAGTGCCTTGACACAGCCTGCAGCTCACACAGGTATTTGCAAATACATGCAACTAAACCTCTGTTTTTAATGCATACAGCTAGACATATTCATTTGGTTTAGTGCTTTTTTGGTTGGTAACTTTGAGCCTGGCCATTATGGAAAAAAAAAAAAATTATATTCCATACATATATTTAATCGCATACTGCTAAAAACGCATCTCAAAGTCCCAAACCCTCCCCCCCTTTTATCCATTTACAGGGATGGAGGCCTATGGTAGTTTCTATCATATGCCTCATCTAAAGTCCCAACCCTATCCCCATTTTTTTAACATAAATGGAAAGCTTAATCCCAAAAAAATATAACCGGAAGCTGCAATTCTCCTGTACAACGTTAACAGAGAAAAAATATATTGGAAGAAAATAGATTCGCGCTAAACCTGTGAATCATAATGAAATGAATTCAAAAACAATATGTGTTCAATATTTATATAATTTATTTATACTTCAACAAATAAGTGGATCATAAACAAAGTTCACAAGTGTTAGGCCCCATGTACACGGGACGCTGGTGCAAACTCTGCTTAACAATTTTTTTTAAAAGCTGAAACGCCCGTTTTGCTGCGTTTAAGTCTAGAAGCGTTTAATTAAGAAACATAAGGGCCCTCCCCAAGCTCAAAAAAACTGTATTAACCATTTCAGCCATTTTGTGAGACCAGAGTGAGTAGCAGATGAGAGCAGCACTGTACTTGTATTTAGCACATCACCTGCCACAAGTTGTGGATTGTCCACTTGCCACGTCACCTGCCACAAGTTGTGGATTGTCCACTTGCCACGTCACCTGCCACAAGTTGTGGATTGTCAACTTGCCACGTCACCTGCCACAAGTTGTGGATTGTCCACTTGCCACGTCACCTGCTACTAGTTGTGGATTGTCCACTTGCCACGTCACCTTGTCCACAATGCATTGCAAGTAATTAATTTTTTTTTATGTTTTTTCATCAATTGCCAAAATGTTTGAGATTGAGATTTCTAATGTAAAAAAACAGGTCACCTTTAAAAACGAAAAAAATGCGGCAAACGGCAATAAACGAGACAGTGTACATGGTCACATAGGAGAACATTGAATGTATTTAGGGGCAGTTGAAAAAAAATGTCCAACTGCCTCTGAACGCGAGTTTAACAGCATCCCGTGTACATGGGGCCTTAATATATTTGTTATTGTCTGACAATAATAAATCAATATATCATCCACCAGTGCTAAAATCAGTAAAGTCCATCCAAATGTGCAATGACATTTCAAATGCTGTTAGAGAACCGTGCTGAATCCACCACCAGATTAGAAGAAATCCCTTCTTACCAGATGACCATGATCCCTCATGACAGAGGATCAGGGAATGCGTGTAATAAAAGCACAGCTTGATTCCAGTATGCAGCGAACACACTCAAAACCTTTCAGATCGCCTCACAGCCAGTCAGACCGATGGATGGGTATACATAGTACATATAAAACAAATACTCCAAATAGTGAAAAACCTTTTAAAAATGTATTATAAAAACAAGTAGCACACTTACAATGGTAGCGTCAATAAAGCCTGAAGTCTGATGTGCTGGCCAGCACACGGTCAGACAAACTCGTCCTTCTGGGCAGACGAACTGTAACACGAGGCGACGTCAGAGCGTCGGTCCGTCCTACGCGTTTCGTAAGAGATTACGTCGTCCAGGGGCCCAATACTTACCTGAGCCCCATCTCATTCCAGCGATGTGCACCCGTGCCACCGCCGGCACTTCTGGGACTCCCGATTGGCTGAGACAAAGCAGCAGTGGAAAAAAATTAAATCACGCTAATCCACTGACCTTTCAATATTAAAATTGAAACAACATTACAAATAAAATCACCAATAATAAACTGGTAAATAACCCATAATTGTGATGAATCCATAAAAAAAAAAAAAAAAAATGAAAATCCTTTAAAAGCGTTAATAAATAAACCAAAAAATATTGTCCATAAAATTATTAGTGCATATAAGCTCTAATTAATAAAATGAACACCAGTGCTCTGTGAATAAAGTCCATATAATTGTGAGATGTCGTGTCCAAAATCCATCGTGTTGAATCCACCACCAATCAGCAGAAATTACTTCTTACCTTAAATTTCTTCTTACCTGTAATCAGTCAGCTCTCTCAGTGCTTGCCGCTGGAAGAAGTAAGCTGCTACGAAATGGACGTAGGGCGGAGCGACACATTGACTTTGCCTCATGCTCCATACAGTTCCCAGTAGGCCGGGTGTCTGTCGTTTGTGCACCGGCCGGCACACCAGACTCAAAGGCCTATTTATTCTGCAACATTGTAAGTGCAATATTGTTTTTAATAAGCTTTTTACACATTTAATGCACTATATAAAGCGTTTATATTTTTTATATATCGTGTGCATCTGCTGATGGTTCTTTGATCGAGAGTCACTGCTTAAGATTTGTACTTGTGTTTTTTGGAGAGAGCTGACTGATTACAGGCATACATTGACCCTCTGTCACGGGGGATCGTGGCAAGCTGGCAAGAAGTAATTTTTGCTGATTGGTGGTGGATTCAACATGATGGATTTTGGACACGACCTCTCACAATTATATGGACTTTATTCACAGAGCACTGTGTTCATTTTATTAATTAGAGCTTATATGCACTAGTAATTTTATGGACAACATTTTTTGGTTTATTCATCAACACTTTGAAGTATTTTCATGATTTTTCCCTTCATTTTTTTTTTTTTTATTACCATGATTCATCACAATATTGATGTATGTATGGGTTATTTACCAGTTTATTATTGGTGATTTTATTTGTAATTTTGTTTCAATTTCAATATTGAAAGGTCACGGGGTTAGCGCGATAAAAAAAATTTCCACAATTTTGCTTGTATTTTTTGTTTACATGAAAATCGCAGCTCCCAACTGAATAACTGACACGGTTTTGCAGTTAATTTGTTTTAGTATCTTTAAGCACAGTTTCTTTCCTCTTATTTCCATAAAGCAGCAGTGCCATTGGCTCCCACTGCTGTCAACGTCAGTTAGCCAATGAGGATAGAGAGTGGGCAGGGCCGAACCATGGCTCCGTGTCTGAATGGACACAGAGTTGTGGCTCAGGTAGCCCCATAGCAAGCTGCTTTCTATGGGGCCACTCGACAGGAGAGAGGGGCCAAGAGCACCAGTGAGGGACCCGAGACAAGGAGGATCTAGGCTGCTCTGTGTAAAACCACTGTACAGATCAGGCAAGTATAACAGGTTTCTTATTTTTAACAGCTTGCCGAGTAAGGATGAGCTCCAGCATGTTTGCATAGTACACGTAAAGAGCCCGCCAGGAAGTCTGCACGGCGCTGTGCTAATCACAGCCAGGGAGACATTTCCCGATCTCTGCAGCCGAGCATCGGGAAAAGTCTCCCTGGCTGTGATTAGCACAGCGCCGTGCAGACTTCCTGGCGGGCTCTGCACGTGTACTATGCGAACACGCTGGAGCTCATCCTTATTGCTGACCAGCCGCCGTCATTATACTGCGGCAGGTCAGCACGATTCAGTAAACCATTGCAGCTGTACATCGGCTCCTTTAAGCAGGACAGCAGGCAGGCGCACACACACGCTGCACTGTGGGGGTGCCAATGCGCGTGGCCGGCAGTCACGATCGCGGGCACGAGAGCCCGAACAGGGACGTCTGTGTATAAACACACAAATCTCTGTTCTGAGAGGAGAGGCAGATAATGAGTTTCTACTAGCTAGGAACAGAAATCTGTCATCTACTCTAGTCAGCCCCATCCCCCTACAGTTAGAACACACACTAGGGAACACAGTTAACCCCTTGATCGCCCCCAATGTGAATGCCTTCCCTGACAGTGACATTTACACAGTAATCAGTGCATTTTTTTCAGCACTGATTGCTGTATAATTGTCAATGGTCCCAAAAATGTGTCAAGTGTCCAATATGTCCACCATAATGTCACAGTCCCAATAAAAAATAAATACATGCCATAAATCTATCCCCTATTTTGTAGATACTATAACTTGCGCAAACCAATCAATATATGCTTATTGAGATTTTTATTAACAAAAATATGTAGAAGAATACATAAATCGGCCTAAAAACTGAAAAAAAAATTGCTTTTAAAAAAAAAAAAAAATGGGGATATTTATGATAGCAAAAAGTACAAAATATAATTTTTTTTCAAAATTGTCGCTTTTTTTGTTTATAGCGTAAAAAAACTGCAGAGAACAAATACCACCAAAAGAAAGCTCTATTTGTGGGACGTAAATTTTGTTTGGGTACAGAGTCGCGCAATCGTCAGTTAAAGCGACGCAGTGCCATATCGCAAAAAATGGCCTGGTCATTGACCAGCCAAATCTTCTGGGGCTGAAGTGGTTAAAGAAAAAAAAAAGACTTTAGTATCACTAAGCTCAACATTGCACATATTATTGCACTGCCCCTTGTGCTGATAAGTGCAAGCTTATACATGCAGACATCTAGCTCACTTGTGTTGCATTTTGCTGTACATAGAAGAATATGTCTTTTTTTTTTTGAGTGAAAAAGAGATGTACTTTAGCTTGTAATGCTTGTAATGCTTGTATAGTCCTACAATGAAACATTTAGGCCTGTAGAATGCAACTACAATCACTAGTTCTGATCTTCAACTATAAATAGATCCAAGAAAACAAATATGCTGGTTACTGTTTCAGCACATCATTTTCTGGGCGTGGCTCATCAATACTGTGGTTAAACAACAAGTACTCACATCAGCTACTACCCATTAGTTTCTTATCACAGCTTAACCAGAAGGAGAGTTTCCTAACCGCAAGCACAAGAGACAAGTATAGCTGTATGTATACACAGAATTCTTCCATGATGTATCAGTTCATTGCTAAACCACACATTTGTATCTGTAATTAAATATATCATGTCATAATGTGCACAGGTCCGTATTGTGAAAATAATTTGAGGCAGTTGGCTCAACATTAAAGCTGTAGTGTGGGAAAAACAATGACGCAAGAGCTAGGTACCAGTAAGTTACCTCTAATGGTGCGTGCTGCTTCTTTCCTGACCATGAATCCAGGATGTCTTGAAGTCCCCAACTCAGACACCCAAGATCGGATTTCTTCATCAACAAAATTGAAAGAATCCGGGAAAGCATCTTGCAAAACAATACCCCCCTCAACCCCACCGTCAATCAACCACAAAACACCCACAGAAACGCTCTACAATCAACTAAGTTCACTCTGGAACCGATCTCCATCGATACCACAAAAAATATCATTGGTGCTTTGCGGAACAGCACATCGCCCAATGATATCATCCCCACCAAACTGCTGAAGGAATGTGCCGACATCCTGGCACCACCCATCACACAGCTTATAAACCAGTCATTTAAGGAAGGCACAGTGCCATCCCTGTTGAAAGAGGGCACAATCCAGCCCATCTTGAAAAAACCTAACCTGGATCCCAAGGACCCAACTCACCGCCGTCCCATAACAGGCCTAAATGTTCTCTCCAAGATAATGGAGAAAGTAGTGGTACAACAGCTGCAACAGCATCTAGATACCCACAATCTACTGGATCCATTACAATCAGGCTTCCGTCCCGGACACGGGACAGAAACGGCCTTACTCAAAATATGGGACGATGCCCTCGAGGCCCTCGAGGCCGCAGACGAAGGAGAATCTTGTCTCCTGGTTCTGCTGGACCTAAGCGCAGCCTTTGACACGGTAGACCACAAACTGTTACTGATGCGACTAGCCAAGGTAGCAGAAGTCGCAGAAGGTGATTTACCATGGTTTTCTTCCTTTCTTGAAAACCGATCACAAACAGTTAAATTGGGTTCTTTCACGTCGGAAAAGCGCACGGTGTCATGTGGAGTCCCCCAAGGATCCCCCCTGTCACCGGTGCTTTTCAACATCTATCTTCGCCCTCTCTTTGATATTATCAGTAGCCAAGAACTACTCTATCACTCTTATGCAGATGATACGCAACTGTATTTTCGCATCTGCAACAAAAAGGATCATCATCTCAGTTTAGAGAAATGTCTCTCTTTGATAGAAAACTGGATGACCAAGAGTTATCTTAAACTCAACAGTTCAAAAACAGAACTCCTTATGTTTCACGCCAGCCGAAAGAGTCAACTGGCAACAACCTGGACACCCCCGCCCATTCTGGGCCAAATCATCACCCCTAGCTCCAAAGTCAAAAGTCTCGGGTTAATAGTGAAAGGCATATTAAACCAACAGAAGACCACATTGGTGAATATTTATCTACCAAACATCGATCAGATAAATTACTTGGAATCATGTCTACAACTGGTCCACCAACATAGGGAGGGCATATTGGTGATTGGGGGAGACCTCAATCTAGCCCTGGATCCTACAAAGGACACTTCGAAAGGTGTCTCTCATCTGTCATATATTAAACTAAGGAAGGCTAAAAAACTCCTACAAGAATTACAACTGATCGATAGTTGGAGGATGACTCATATACAGGAGAGGGATTACACGTTCTATGCAGCTAGACACGGTTCATATACAAGAATCGACTATGTCTTTATACCAAAAAATCTAGTGACATCTTTAGTGGATGCTAATATTGGAACTTTTTCACTCTCAGATCATGCTCCAACAGATTGTACAATAAAATGGGGAGCCGATGATAAGAAGGAGTGGCAGTGGAAAATAAATGATACACTACTGAAAGACAGGATGTACGAAGAGAAAATAAAGGAAAAATTAGATTTTTTTTTTGAAACAAATGATACAGAGGAAACAACCCCTTTCTGTCTGTGGGAAACGCATAAATGTGTAATGAGAGGTAATCTTATTGCAATGGGAGCACATAGGAAAAAGATGCTAAACGAACAGATAGACACACTGTTTAAACGAGTGGGGGAGCTTGAAACTGTACATAAAAAATCCCAGGCCGAAGCAATAGAACAGGAACTGGATGCGACTCGAGAAAAATTGAACCTGCTGCTGATAGATAAGGCTAAAGCCAAACTAACAAGGGGGAGAAGAACATTTTACGAGTTTGGGAATAAACCAGGTAGAACATTAGCAAATGCTCTGAAAGGAGTGCATACAGGTAATCATATAACACAAATTAAGGCCTCTAATGACGAAATGGTTAATACTCCGCAAGAAATCGTAAATTGTTTTAAAGAATACTATGAGAAACTATACCAGTTAGAGGATAAAATGACCGCAGAGAAGGAATATGAGAAATTAAAAAAAGCCAGGGAATATATTAAAGATACTCTGATGCCAAAAATATCGGAAGAGAAAGCAAAGAAAATAGACGAACCAATTACGATAAAGGAATTTTCGGATGCCCTAAGAACATTAAAATTGGGCAAAGCACCAGGCCCTGACGGGTTTAGTCTAACATATTATAGGATGTTCTCGGAGAAACTAGCACATAGATTTATAACAGCTTTCAACTCCCTACGGGAAGGAAAAAAAATACCAAACGAAACATTGCTGGCACATATAGTAGTTATTCCCAAAGAAGGGAAGGACCCCTCTCAATGTGCCAGCTATCGTCCCATATCATTGCTGAACGTGGACCTAAAGGTATTTACAAAAATTTTAGCCCAAAGGATAATAAAATGTATACCAGACCTGATACATCCTGACCAAGTGGGATTTATACCAGGCAGGGAGGGCAGAGAGAATACACAGCGAGTGGTAAACGCAATATATCTAGCCCAAAAAGAAAAAAAGCCAATGATATTAGTTGCCAGTGATGCAGAAAAAGCGTTTGACCGCGTTGAATGGCTGTTTCTAAAAGCAACGCTGCAACATATTGGATTAGGAGAAGGGATGATGAGCTGGTTCACGAATTTATATTCACATCCAAGTGCGAAAGTTAAAATAGAAGGTAAAACATCCGAACCATTCGATATTCGAAACGGGACAAGACAGGGATGCCCACTATCACCCATAATTTTTGTTTTGACAATGGAGCCTTTCCTAAGGAAAATACGTGCTAATGTAAATATTAGGGGAATAGCAACAAAGGAAGAGGTACAGAAAGTGGCGGCATACGCGGACGATCTAATTTTTTTTATAACATCCCCAGTCATTTCCCTACCTCCCCTAATGGCAGAAATAGGAGAATATGGAAGTCTGTCCAACTTTAAAGTTAACTATGGGAAAACAGAGGCACTAGGAATAGAAGTAAAAGTGGAAATATTGGAGCAGATTAAAACTCATTTTGGCTTTAGGTGGACAGACTCCCATGTAACCTATTTGGGAACAAAGATAACAGGAAACCTGAATAGACTATTCGAAGTTAATCATGTATCAGTGGCCAGGCGAATAAAATCAGACCTAGATAGATGGGACAAAGGAATATTCACATGGTTCGGGCGGACAAATATATTAAAGATGAACGTGCTTCCAAAAATTCTATATTTAATACAAGCCTTGCCAATTAAGATTCCACAAAGTTTTTTAAGAGATCTAAGATCAAGATTCCTGAAATTCATCTGGGCAGGGAAACCAGCTAGGGTAAGTAGAACCATCTTGGCACTACCTAAGGGACAAGGAGGGATTGGATTCCCAGATTTAATAAAATACCAGGAAGCAGCACACCTAACTAAAGTAGTGGAATGGTGCGGACAGAATAAAAAACCCTCGATAAGAATGGAACAAGCGACAGTAGAGGTCCCACTAGAAGGAATGGCATGGATCCCAGACAGCGAAATAACAACAGAGATAAAGAAACATCCAATGATAGGAGCTACCAGACAGATTACTAAAAAGATTTTTGAAAGAACGATGATATCAAAATACCCTAGCCCAATGACACCGGTTTTAGGGACGATGGCTTTTCAAGTAGGACTGATAGACCCAAGGTTTAAGGCCTTGCGACAGAGGGGGATAAGTAGAATTATACATTTCTCAAAAGATAATCGACTGATGACAAGGAGAGAGATCGAAAGAGAAGGTATACCAGAATTAGACTTTCTAAGGCAGCTCCAATTAGAAGCATTCCTTCGAATAAAGGCAGACACCTTCTCAGAAATAAGACCCCCGTCTAAATTCGAACGGATTTGTCTGGATGGGAACATAGTAAGACACTCTCTGTCTTATTTTTATGCAACGTTAATTAAACTAGACAGACCACAAGAATTCACGTTCATACGAGCCTGGGAGAGAGATCTTGGATTAACATTCACCCAAGAACAAAAAGACAGGATATTTCGATTTACCCATAAGGCGTCAGTGGCTAGTAAGTATGAGGAAGGGGGATACAAAATACTGACAAGATGGTACAGAACACCAGCGGTATTACACCGAATATACCCAGAGACTTCAGATATCTGCTGGAGATGTCTTGAAGCGGAAGGGACACTGGTACATATCTGGTGGGAATGCAGGAAAATAAAAGAATTTTGGAAAACGATAATAGAAACAATTAATATAATCACGGGAATTAACTTAACGGATAAACCATCGACAGTTCTATTATTAGACATCCCACTGTCAACGGAAAAATATAAAAACTCGCTGATAAGACATCTTATTATAGCAGCTAGAGCGTGTATCCCTGCCCTGTGGAAACAGGAGACTCCCCCATCGAAAGCACAATGGTTGGCAAAAGTAGCAGAGATACAATTAATGGAAAATCTAACATTGGCATTGAAAGACCAAGATGAGAGATACCAGGCGATATGGGCTCCTTATGTGAGATACAGGGAGGGGTAGGGGGACGGGAGGATGCAAATGGCCAGCAGAAAATTTTTCTTGTTTTTTTTTTTTTTTTTTTTTTTTTCTCTAGGTGGGTGGTAAGGGGAGGGGGGATAACGGGTAATAAAAGATAGAAAGAAAGTGAGGAAATGGAAAGTATTATGATTACAGGATAAAAGTGGGAGGAGGATTTGGAGGCAAATATCCATCTTACTCCCAATTTTTTGATAATATTGAAATGTTATATGCTGTAATGCGTAATTCTTGAAATAAACAAAGAATTGAAAAAAAAAAAAAAAAAAAAAAAGTCTCGGGTTCATCTTCGACACCTTCATGACAATGGACGCACAAATAGGGTCAGTAGTCAGCGGAGCGCACCATTTGTTGCGCCTACTACGCAGACTTATTCCATTTATTCCCAAAGAAGACGTAGCAGTCGTGGTGGGAACAACCGTGAATTCCAGACTGGACTATGCTAACGCCCTTTACCTCGGACTCCCAAAGTACCAAATCTCCCGTCTGCAAGTCGTTCAGAATACGCCCGCCAGACTGGTGACTGGGAAAAAAAAATGGGAATCAATCTCACCTTCGCTGAGAACCCTTCACTGGTTGCCAGTAAAAGACAGAATTGCATTCAAAGCACTCTGCCTGACACATAAGTGCATCCATGGGAAGGCTCCGCAATATCTTTGCGACAAGATAGAACCTCACAATTCAAATCGCGTTCTGCGATCCACCGACCAAAATCTGGTCAGGGTACCAAAAACCAAATACAAGTCCAAAGGAGAAAGAAGGTTTGCTTTTCAAGGTCCGAGACTATGGAACGCTTTGCCAACCAGCATTCGGTTGGAGGAAAACCACCTGACTTTCAGAAGACAGATCAAAACTCTGCTCTTCTGAGGTCATGAGACACGAACAACTAGCGCCCAGAAGCGATTCAGTTCGCATGCGCCGCGCTTTATAAGTTTTTCATTCATTCATTCATTCAAGAAGGTTACTTACATGCAACCTCTGACAGTGATGTCATCGAAGTCCCAGCAGTGAAATGGACAGCAGGGGCTTGCTGTGCAGCATTCACTGAAAATAATAAAAGTTGTTCCCTGAATGGAGGTGCTGTACAGCAAGCAATCTGCTGAGATTATTGTGCTCCAGGTGACACCACCATCATAGACTGCATGTAAGTAACATAAAAAAAAAGCAGCCACACATCAGAAGTACCTTATTAGCAAACTGAAAATTACAAATGGATTACTTCAAGCACCCTATATTATACGATTACCAACCTTTATAATCTGTTCAATTACTATGGGCAATGAGAATAGCAAGAATAGCCATGATTATTATATACCAACAAAAGAACGCTCTGTCTCAAAGCAGTGATATAAAATTAATTTGCATGACAGAGTAATTGCCTGTCAAACTATCACAGCATTGGCCACTGAAAAATGGCCTGGTAACGAAGGGTTAAAACAACCTAGCACTCAATTGGTTAAGAATGTCTGTATCGTTAAAGGTTAAGTGATATTTGCTAGTCAAGTCTGAGACTGCCATCTGTCTTAGGACATTTTGTACACATTTTTGTCTTCTTCATCAACAGGAAAAACAGATTAAAAACAAAAATGATCTTCTTGTTGCCATTCACTGAAAATGCAATTTAACCACTTCCAGACCTGCGCACGACGATGTACGTCCTATTTTTAAAGACGGATATCTCGGTAACGGCAGCAGCTGCTGTCACAACCGAGGTATCCATCTTTAGTGTGCGCGGTCTGGAATCCGATAATGGCGGTCTCCGCGGCGGATTCACCGCGAGATCGCCGTTATCGGTGGCGGGAGAGGGGCCCCCCCCCCCTCCCGCCGCTCTCCCGTGCCCTCCGCCGCTTACCGGAGCCGTCGGTAGCGGCGGAGGCGATCGGATGCTGTCGGCTGGTGAGCGGGGACGAGACTGAAGGAAAAATCTCCTTCGCCCGTCCCCATAGCTCGGCTGGGCGGAAGTGACGTCAAAACGTCAGTCCCGCCCAGCCTCTTAAAGAGACAAATTTTTTTTTTGGTCATTTGAAAAAATGACATTTTTTATTTTTTTTCTATTTTTTGCATTTAAGCCCAAATATGAGATCTGAGGTCTTTTTGACCCCAGATCTCATATTTAAGAGGACCTGTCATGCTTTTTTCTATTACAAGGGATGTTTACATTCCTTGTAATAGGAATAAAAGTGATAATTTTTTTTTTTTTTTTTTTTTCAGTGTTAAAAATTCTAAAATAAATAAAAATAAATGCGAAAAGCAAAAAAAATTTTTTTTTAAAGCGCCCCGTCCCGACGAGCTCGCGCGTAGAAGCGAACGCATACGCGAGTAGCGCCGACATATGAAAACGGTATTCAAACCACACAAGTGAGGTATCGCCGCGATCGTTAGAGCGAGAGCAATAATTTTAGCCTTAGGCCTACTCTGTAACTCAAAAAATGCAACCTGTAGAATTTTTTAAACGTCGCCTATCAAGATTTTTAAGGGTAAAAGTTTGACGCCATGCCACGAGCGGGCGCAATTTTTAAGCGTGACATGTTGGGCATCATTTTACTCGGCGTAACATTATCTTTCAAAATATATAAAACAATTGGGCCAAATTTATTTTTGTCTTATTTTTTAATTCAAAAAAGTGAATTTTTTCCAAAAAAAGTGCGCTTGTAAGACCGCTGCGCAAATACGGTGCGACAAAAAGTATTGGAATGACCACTATTTTATTCTCTAGGGTGTTAGAAAAAAAAAACATATAATGTTTGGGGGTTTTAAGTAATTTTCTAGCAGAAAAAAATGTTTTAGTCTTGCAAACACCGAATCTGAAAAACACCTAAGGTCTGGAAGTGGTTAACATGAAGGCATACACCAGAAAAAATAAAATTCTCTAACTCAGAAAATATCTGAGTAGCCTTCTCAACACTCATTGAAGATCTTACAATTTGAAAAAGAGCTTTGGAGGTAAAAGCTGGAGCTAGTGTATAAATGGGTGTTGTAGGGCAGGGGTCATCAACCCGCGGCCCACTACCGGCCCGTGGCCCTTCTGCAGGCGGCCGTCAAGAGACATGCTGGGCTGCCCGGCATGAGAGCGCTGGGTGGATGGAAGAAGTGAGCGGGCGGGTAAGCAGAGATATCATCTCTCTCCGCCCCCTGCATCGCCACTCTTCTGCCCTCAAAGACAGTGCTCTGCCTCAGTGTTGGAGGTTAGGCGGGGAGCAGAGGGATGACATCATCTCACACTGCCTGCCCCGCATCGCCGCTCTCCTGCAGCTCCTCGCTGGGAGAACTTCGATTCCTTGTTCAGCGGCGCAGATTGCCTGCCCCCCCGGACAGCTAAGCAGGAATTTGCAGAAGGTTGGAGCCAGAGAGTGACAGATCAAGGAGTCCTGGACCCTCCCTCTGCCAGGTGATACCGCTGCAGCATGAGGAGGGAGACACCCTGCTACATCTAGAAGGGCGATCCCACAGAGATGTGACGTTAACAGTGACAGGTCAGCTGTGTGTGGGAGTACAGGTGAGGTGTGCTAGGACTTGTAGTTCACCCCCTCAGCTGTCTGCATGATATACCACAATGGGCACTCCACATCTGGTGACAGGAAATGTGGCAGGTGACAATCCACATCTTGTGGCAGGCAGTGTGACAGGTGATGTGGCAAGTGACATTCTGCATCTTGTGGCAGTAAGTGTGGCAGGTGATGTGGGAAGTGACATTCCGCATCTGGTGACAGGCAACGTGGCAAGTGACTATCCACATCTTGTGGCAGGTGATGTGGCAAGTGACACGCTCAGAGCTTCCACTGATTCTACATTATGGTAAGTTGAACTATTTCATTTATTACTACAGTTTAATAATAGAAATAATGCGCTTCAATCACATGACACCATATCAACCATGGTGCCGTGATGATTGAAGCGCCAACACCAGCCATTGCCTGCGAAAAATCGCAGGTTGCGCCCACAGCTGACCATGAAGATTAATGGCTGTACACATTAGTAGTTGAGTAAAAATTGATGTTTATTTACAGCAGTGTTTTCCTGCACGTGTGCACCTGATGCATTTCCCTTGAACACAAAAACCTCTGCTTTTCAGGAATAACCAACCAGCCATGCCCAACAGAATTAACGTATTTTCTTATGTTCATACACTTTTCTGCATCTGAATATGTGACCTCTCCAATAATAGTGCCACAGCTGGTCCAATGTTCTTAACTATTAGGCCCCGTACAGACGAGCGGACTGTCCGCTGAAAACGGTCCGCCGGACCGTTTTCAGCGGACATGTCCGCTCTGAGATTTCGGTCTGATGGTTGTACACACCATCAAACCGAAATCCGCGCGGACAGACAGCGCGGTGACATGGCCGCGACGATGACGCGGCGACGTGCGCGACCCTGGAAGGTCAATGCTTCCACGCATGCGTCTAATCACTTTGACGCATGCGCCGGATGGTGGCCGATCGGACATGTCCGGTGAGTCTGTACAGACGACCGAACATGTCCGACGGACAGGCTTCCAGCGGACATGTTTCTTAGCATGCTAAGAAACATTTGTCCGCTGGAAACCTGTCCGAACCACATTTGTCCAGTCGGCTGTACACACGAGCGAACATGTCTGCTGAAACTGGTCAGCGGACCAGTTTCAGCAGACATGTTCGGTCGTGTGTACGAGGCCTCAGTGGTTATTTTCTTTATTGCTAAATGTTAAGTCATGATCAAATGTTCTTATAGCCATTTTTCTCTTAGGACCAAATGTTAGGGAATTTTATACATTCGCCTAGTCAAAAGGCATCAATGAAACTTTTAGGGTCAGTTCACACCAGACGCAGTTCCGTTTAGGTCCGTGTGCTTTTTTTTCTGCACTAAAAATGCATGCACAGTGTTTTCTATGTATTCCAATGGCTCTCGTTCATACCATGCAGTCAGTTTCCGGTGCAGAAACTAACTGCATGGGTCAGAGTCATTGGAATACATAGAAAACTGTGCATGCATTGTGTGCAGAAAAAATGCGCACGGAACCGAACAGAACTGTGTCTGGTGTGAACTAGAACTTACACACATACTAAACACAATGGGTATTTGTTACATTTGCAAAAATAGTGAGACATTAACAAAGAATTTTTTTATTTTTATTTCTTATAACTCAAGCTCAAGTGTTTTTTAAAAAGGGAAAAGCAACATTCCTTCCTTATAAGTTTGTGAATTTAAAGTGGAGGTTCCCCTAAAAATAAACTTTTAACATTGCATTTATGAGATTAATGACAATTAGAATCGGCCGTTTTTTTTTTTTAAAAAGACGTCCGTACATACCGTTTCCTATATGTGTTCTCACCGCCGCTTCCGGGTATGATGGTTGGGGCTGGGCGTTCCTAATTGATTGACAGGCATCCGACCGACGCATACATCGCGTCACGAGATGCCGAAAGAAGCCGAACGTCGGTGCGGCTCTATACGGCGCCTGCGCACCGACGTTCGGCTTCTTTCGGCATCTCGTGACGCGATGTATGCGTCGGTCGGATGCCTGTCAATCAATTAGGAACGCCCAGCCCCGACCATCATACCCGGGAAGCGGCGGTGAGAACACATATAGGAAACGGTATGTACGGATGTATTTTTTTTTAAAAAACAGCCGATTCTAATTGTCATTAATCTCATAAATGCAATGTTAAAAGTTTATTTTTAGGGGAACCTCAACTTTAACCACTTCCCGCCTAGCCCATTGTAAAATGACGTCCACAACGGACCTCTAACGATCCGGGTGGACGTCATATGACGTCCTGGGCTTTGCGGGGGGATATCTGAATGATGCCTGCAGCTAGAGGCATCATTCAGATATCCTTCTCTTGTGCCGGCGATTCTGCACAACGTAAGAACGATCATAGCGGCGGTTCCGCCGCTAGATCGTTCTTACAGGCGGCGGAAGGGGACATCCCCCCCTTCCCGCCGCCATTCAGTGCTTCTCCGGGCTCTCCTGTGCCATCGGGGGCCCGGAGAACGAATCGTCCGGCGCTGGCAGGAAGCATAGAGATGACCGATGACCAGATGGTCACCAGTCATCTCTATGACCGTCGGAGGACCCGGGCGCGATGTGATGACGTCACGCCCGGGTCCCCGTAAGTAAACAAAGCCGCAATTGCGGCTGCTAAGCAACAGCAAGCATGAGATCGGTGAATTTTTTTCACCGATTTCATGCTTTCCAGCCTTATTGACCCCGCATCTCTCCATAAAGAGTACCTGTCACACACATTCCTATTACAAGGGATGTTTACATTCCTTGTAATAAGAATAAAAGTGATAATAAAAATAAAAAAAAAATAAAAAAAAGTGTAAAAAAATAAAGATGTAAAAAATGTTTTAACGCCCCTGTCCCCAGTAGCTCGCGCGCAGAAGCGAACGCACACGCAAGTCCCGCCGACATATGTAAACGCTGTTTAAACCACATATGTGAGGTATCGCCGCGTGCGTTAGAGTGCCAGCAACAATTCTAGCACTAGATCTCCTCTGTAAATCATAACTGGTAACCTGTAAAAAATTTCAAAGCATTGCCTATGGAGATTTTTAAGTACCGAAGTTTGGCGCCATTCCATGAGTGTGCGCAATTTTAAAGCGTGACATGTTAGGTATCTATTTACTCGGTGTAACATCATCTTTCATATTTTACAAAAAAATTGGGCTAACTTTACTGTTTTGTTGTTTTTTTAATTCATGAAACAATTTTTTTCCAAAAAAAAGGCGTTTGAAAAATTATTGCGTAAATACCGTACAAGATAAAACGTTTCAATGACCGTCGTTTTATTCCCTAGGGTGTCTGCTAAAAAAAAACATATATAATGTTTGGGGGTTCTGCGTAATTTTCTAGCAAAAAAAATATGATTTGTACATGTAGGAGAGAAGTGCCAGAATAGGCCTGGTATGGATGGGTGTATAAAAGCCCTGCATTGAAGCGGTTAAAGACAAAACTCCAAGAAAAAATGTTTAAGAATTTTCTGGGTCACAAATAGATAAATCTAAGTAAGGGAATGTGACCTCCTGAATTGTGGCCTGTTATTTTCAATTTACACTTTTAATCAGCACTGATTGTACTTCCGGCATACAGAAAGAGACTTACAATTTTCACGCACACACAAGCTGTCCACCCCACCTCTTTCGTCTATTCATGGTGTCCAGAGAATTGCAACTTCTAAACTATGGTTCATAACGTTTATTGTAAAGTAGTAACATGTACAATAAGCCAATACATTTCCAGGGAATAGACTTGCCTTCTCCAGGGCTGCTGCTACGTACAATTATTGGCAACAACTCCCATGAATGGTTATGTTGGACCAAGATTTCAAAAACCAAGATGGCAGGATGACGGCTTTTAGTTGCACAAGTAGCAATTCACTGAAAAACTTTGTATTTTGTGAATGGGCTCACAGAATACAATGCATTCTGTGAATGGACAAGAGAAGAGATGGAATAACAGGATGGCTGATGTGAAGCAAAAGCTGCATGCCTGCTGTTGGAGCACCAAACGCATAGTAAAAGCTATACCAGGGGTCTCCAAACTTTCGAAGCAAAGAGCCAGTTTACTGTCCTTCAGGCTTTAAGGGGGCCCCCCCCGACTGTACCCAGTGAGAGTAGAAAATGACCCGGCATCAGTGCCCCATCATTGGTTTTAATGAGAGAAATAGTGGCCCATTCTTGATATCAACGAGGAGATTAGTACTTCATTGATGGTGTCAGTAGTAGCAGATGGAATGGTGCCCCATCATTGGTGCCAGTTGGTGGAATATTGCCCCAAGGGTCAGATAAAAGGCAAGCAAAGAGCCACATTCAGCCCTTGGGCCGCAGTTTGGAGACCACTGAGCTATACTATATGTGCTCATTAAACGTGTCAACGTAAATAAGCAACAATCCAAACACTTCTCGAGATAATCTATTTACAACCTCAGCATATTAAAAAAGGAAAAAAAAAAAATTCCCACATTTTACAAAGCAGGACAACATCTAGACACCTAAAGATATATTAGAGTACCTACATTAAGGATGTGTAATAAAAAAAACATAAAATAGGGTGAGCAATGAGCATACACATATCACAGTTTATAGAAACCTGACACACAAAGACTGAATAGATATATAATCTCCATCTATGACTAGTACAGAAAGGGAAATGTGAGTTCTGGGGAATTAAAGAATAAGTCAGCAAGCGCTCAAAGGATGAGTCACATAAGGGATAGTACACAATTTCAAAAATGTGTGTAGATTAGAGAGAAGTTAGCAAACTTGCCCTGACCCTTCTAGTTCACACGGGTTTTAGTGTTTAGAAATTCTCTGTGAAACACATTGCACCACTAGCCCAGGCCCAAAATATAAGAGGCACATCTGCTTGCCATGATTCTGTAATCAGATTAGCCAAGCAAAATAATGTAGCCCCTGTAAAGCAGACACCACAATTAAAATGGTACACACAATAAATAAATGGTCCGAAAATACCGATTTCAGAGCGATCGTCCGAAGATTGACAGCTGATCACCACAGCCCATGCAAAATTATACGAAAGGACAAAAACACAAAAATGTTTTCTCATATGATACCAGAATGAACGATTTTTGTATAATCAGTTCAATATTCGTCTGAAAAAAAAAAAAATCAGAAGACCAAGACCACACATGCTCAGAAACAAAAGAATACATCACAATACAACACATTATATCCTGTTGTATGAGAATTTTCATCATTTTAGTAACCTTTTCATTGTCGAAATGAGACAAGCATACGGAAAAAAAATTAATAAAAATTAGACGAACATTTGTTGGATATTCTCATCATGTGTACCAAGCTTGAAGATTGATTTAAATCCGATAAAATAAAAAAAAGGAGCTGCAGAAATCAGTAGGGTTGTCCCGATACCACTTTTTTAGTACAAGTACCGATACTTTTTTTTTTAAAATGCGTCAATGTGTCCCGAAATGCAGCCTTGTGTCGGCCCCCGCCACTGCCGTCTGGTTGATCAGCGCGCAGGGAACATAACAGCTTTCATTTCAATAGCTGTGTGTTCCTCGCCACGCGTCATCATATATAGCCCCTCCCCCTTGTCCGGGCACTTTGATAGACAGATCACCCGTCCAATCCTGGGACGGGTGATCTGTCTATCAAAGTGCCCGGACAAGGGGGAGGGGCTATATTTGACGACGCACAGCGGGGGGACACACAGCTATTGAAATGAAAGCTGTTATGTTCCCCACGCGCTGATCAACTAGACGGCGGCAGCAGCTCTCCTCTCTCTTCTCCATGACCTTCTATTTTACTTACCCGAGGACTGCTCTGCTCTCCACCCGCTCGTCACTCACCAAAAAAGTATTGGGTAAAGCATCGGGAGCATTTGCGCGAGTACAAGTACTCTTGCAAATGCTCGGTATCGGGGCAACCCTAGAAATCAGCCATGTTTTTTCAAGCTAACCTACCAACAGAAAATTTGTATGGTTTCACAAATTAAAAGAGGAAGTAAACCCTGATGGGTGCTGCTTCCTCTTCGTTTCCCTGCAAAGGTAAAGCATAATGGGGTACTATGCATCGCTCACCCTCTTCATCGTGTGCCCCCACAGAGAGCCGCTTTACATGCCTAGTTTTTATATAAGACTAAGGCCTCATATACACACCAACTGCTCCCCCCCCTCCATCCGGTTATGACGTCACGCCCGATAGCCGGAAGTAAACAAAGCCGCCATCGCAGCTGTCGGCATTAGATCTGTGAAATTTTTTTCACCGATCTCATGCTTGTAAGCCTGGAGGAGAGATGTGGGGTCTTACTGACCCCACATCTCTCCATAAAGAGGACCTGTCACAGTGATCCCTATTACAAGGGATGTTTACATTCCTTGTAATAGGAATAAAAGTGATAAAAAAAATAAAATAAAAAAAAGTGTAAAAATAAAAACAATGAAGAAAAAAAAAAAAATTATTTTATTTTTAAAACGCCCCTGTCCCCGGTAGCTTGCGTGCAGAAGCGAACACGCATGCAAGTCCCGCCCACATATGTGAAAGCCGTTCAAACCCCACATGTGAGGTATCGTTGCATGCATTCGAGCGTGTGCAACAATTCTAGCACTAGAACTCCTCTAACAGTGAACATTATTTGTTTCAAACAAGGTCAGTGAGACTTGTTACTTCCCATCTTAAGAAAACTATACATTGAAGGCCTCGTGCACGCTGGACATCAAAACTGCCACTTTTAAGGGTGTTTGACATGTTTTGTGAGTTCGCCGCTCTTAATGAGCTCCAAAGAAGCTGCTGACAGGACTTTTTCTGATGCCCTGCCAGCGCACCACTCCAGTGTGAAAGCCCTCAGGCTTTCACACTGAAATTAATGGAGCCGTTGTTTCAGGGCGCTCTGCCGGCGCTATTTTTTGCGCTATATCGTCTGCAAAACGCCCCAGTGTGAAAGGGGTCTAAAATCGACAAACAATGCAATGATTTGCAAATCTCATAAATCAATATTTTATTTGCAATAAAAAAAAACTCATCAAATGTTTAAACTGAGTTTAACCACTTGCCGCCCGCCAATGACATATTGACGTCGGCAAAGTGGTTGTAGAATCCTGACTGGACGTCATATGACGTCCTCAGGATTCTGAGCCACTGCACGCCCCCGGGCGCGCGCATCGCGGCGATCGTTGTTGCAGGGTGTCAGTCTGACACCGCGCAACACCGATCAAGGTAGAGTCTCTCACGGAGACTCTTTACCACGTGATCAGCCGTGTCCAATCACGGCTGATCACGATGTAAACAGGAAAAGCCGGTAATCGGCTTTTCCTCATTCGCGTCTGTCAGACGCGAGTAGAGGAGAGCCGATCGGCTACTCCTGTGGCAGGGGGAAGTTTGTGCTGATCGATTATCAGCACAAACCCCCCCCCCCCCCCCCCGAGGATGCCCACTGGACCACCAGGGATGGCCATATAGACCACCAGGAAAAAAAAAAAAAGGATGCCACCCTACACCACAATGAGTAGGACACAAAAATGGATGCCAATCAATGCCGCAATGGATGCCAATCAGTGCCCACAATGGGCATCACTGATTGGCAGGCATTGTTTGGCACTGATTGGCATCCATTAGTACAACACATACAATAGTGCCCATCCGTGCCACCTATCAGTGCCCATCCATGCCGCCTATCAGTGCCCATCCGTGCCGCCTATCAGTGCCGCCCATCAGTGCCGCATATTAGTGCCCATCAATGCCACCACATCAGTGCCACCTCATCAGTGCCCATCAGTGCCGCCTTATCAGTGCCCATCAGTGAAGGAGAAAACATACTTATTTACAATGTTTTATAACAAACAAAAAAAAAACGTTTTTTTTCTAAATTTTCGGTCATTTTTTATTTTTTTTTGCAGAAAATAAATATCCCAGAGGTGATCAAATACCACCAAAAGAAATCTCTATTTGTGGGTACAAAATGATAAAAATTTTGTTTGGGTACAGTGTAGCATGACTGCTCAATTGTCATTCAAAGTGCAACAGCGCTGAAAGCTAAAAATTGGTCTGGGCGGGAAGGTGTATAAGTGCCCTGTATGGAAGTGGTTAAAAAAGAGGTAACTTTGAAATTGATGGCAGTAACACATCTCAAAAAGCTTTAGCAACAAGAAGCTGGCAAAATAAGTGGTGCTAACAAGGAACAGCTGGAAGGACATTTTGCAACTAATTAGGTTTATTGGCAACAGGTCAGGAACATGAAAAAAGGGGGTGTTTGTGGCGCTTTCTGAAACAACAATAAAGTGCTGAGTGCAATCAAGGTGCAAATACCAAATGTGTAAATAAATACGCATAAATAGCAGTGCGTATCTATGGTAAAAAAAACGTGATCAAACAACCACAATGAATGAAAAACACCATAAAAAACAGTGATGGAATAAAATCATAATAATATTAAACAATTGGATGAAAATGCTAACTTCATGCAAAATTAATAATGAAACTTATTTATTACAGCATGCATGTCTGTCTCACAGGACAATAACAAAGGCACTTCCGCTTGTCGGCCGCGAGCGGAGATGACGTCACTACTGGCTCTCTTCCCTGTTTCTCCCTTACGCGTTACGTGGCTGCACACGCCACTTAATCATAGGGTGTAGAGCCATGGTGTATGTAGGTGACTTATACATTACCACGCTGTCATAGCAACAATTGGTACGATAACGCGTAAGGGAGAAACGGGGAAGAGAGCCGGTGGCAACGTCATCTTGGCTCGCGGTCGAGAGCGGAAGTGCCTTTGTTATTGTCCTGTGAGACAGACATGCATGCTTTAAATCGTCCTAAATGTAAGTGTATTACTGCACTATGGAGACCCTCCGTTTGCATCTTTGAGAGCTATTCATCCACGATAGAGGTTACTATTGCCATCCAGGATCAGCGGTCATTGTGGAATTTAAGAGGCTTATTTACAAGCCAGCCAAGGTGAGAGGCTGGGGGAAACGAGGTCACCAGGATTGAAGCACTTTGCACTCAGAATTCATTGTGGATTGGAGCACTGCACATTTAGAAATTGCTGTGATTATTAGAAGACTTCACACGATTTTTTTGGAGTTTTATTTTTTCATTCACATTTTATTGGATTATATTTTTGGACTTTCATTTATTTATTCATTCATTATTGATTTTGCACAGAGACTCACGTTTTGCAATTTTGCATGAAGTTAGCATTTTCGTCCAATTGTTTATTATTAAGATTTTATTCCATCACTGTTTTTTGGATTTTTCACTCACGTTTTTATTACCATAGATACGCACTGCTATTTATGCGTATTTATTTACACATTTGGTATTTGCACCTTGATTGCACTCAGCACTTCAGCAAGTGCCACAAACACCCCCTGTTTTTCATTTGTTCAGTGTGAGAGCACATATATGGTTGTGGCTGCATTTATTTTAGTTTATATTAATATTCATTTTAGTTTGGTTTGCACATTAGTTCCCCCCCATAATCGGGTCAGTAACATGATTGGTTATAATGGCCAGAGGTTTACCAATCTGTCAAAAGTTGCATCTAAATATGGTCGAAGAACTTCAAAATAAATGTTAGACAATGTAAAATTGCAAAGGCTTTAAATAAATATTCTTTAAAAAAAAAAAAATCTGTTTACAAGGGACAAGGCTGAAATGCAATATTGGATGCCTGTGAAATTTAGGTCCTCAGACAGCACTGCATTAAAAACAGGCACGATTCTGTTATGGACATCACTGCATGGGCTCAGGGATACTTAAAGCGGGGGTTCACCCTATCAACAAAAAAAAAAAATTTTTTTTTTCTTTTACCATAAAATCAGGCATTGTAGCGCGAGCTACAGTATGCCTGTCCCGAATTTTTTACCCCCGTACTCACCTTGTACGCGTAGATCGAAGATACTGGGGAATGGGCGTGCCTATGGAGACGGAGGATGATTGACGGCCGGCTCTGGCGCGTCACGCTTCTCCGGAAATAGCCGAAATAGGCTTGGCTCTTCACGACGCCTGCGCAAAGCCTGTGCGCAGGCGCCGTGAAGAGCCGAGACCTACTCAGGCTGTCTTCGGGGAGAGTGACGTGCCAGGGCCGGCCGTCAATCATCCTCCGTCTCCATAGGCACGCCCATTCCCCGCGGGAGCCGAAATCTACGATGTCCGATTACAAGGTGAGTCCGGGGTTAAAAAAATCGGGACAGGCATACTGTAGCTCGCGCTACAATGCCTGTCTCGATGGTAAAATCAAGCCAGTGAGGGTGAACTACCGCTTTAAATAAAAAATAAAAAAATTGCTGTCTGTGAAAGCAGTCCACTGTGCCATCCACAAATGCAAGTTAACACTATCATGCTAAGAAGCCCTATCTGAATGTGATCCAAAAATGCTGCCATCTTCTTTGCAACAGACCATTTTAAATGAGCTTTGGCACAAAAGTGGAAACCTTCTGTGGTCAGAGGAATCGAAAGCAACCATAGGCAGCACATCCTCTGTACTAAAGAGGAGAGGGACAAGTTCAAAAGCCTGCATGTCTGATAATATGGGGGTGCATTAGTATGTATGAATTGAGTAACTTGCAGATCTGGAAAGGGACAATCAAGGCTGAAAGATATATCCAGGTTTTGGTGCAGTATATGCTCCCATCATCCAACATCTTTTTCACATAAGGCCTTGTATATTTCAGCAGACCAATGCTAAACTGCATCTAGGACAACACAATGGATTCACAGTAGAAGCAGAATTGTTCAGGTGCTTAACTGGCCTGTCTGCAGTCCAGACTTTTTACCAATTGAAAAGATTTGACGTATAAAGAGGACCTGTCTCTAACCATTCCTATTAGGATGTTTATATTCCGTGTAATAGGAATAAAAGTGATAAAAAATAAAAAAAAAGAAGAAGTATAAAAAAAAGTAAAAAAAATAAAAAATTGTTAACGCCCGTCCCCGGTAGCTCACACGCACGCAAGTCCCGCCCACATATGTAAACGCTGTTCAAACCACACATGTGAGGTATCGCCGCAGAACGCGTGCAACAATTCTAGCACTAGACCTCCTCGAACGCTAAACTGGTAACCTGTAAAAATGTTTAAAGCGTCGCCTATGGAGATTTTTAAGTACTGAAGTTTGGAACCATTCCATGAGTGTGCGCAATTTTAAAGCGTGACGTGTTAGGTATCTATTTACTCGGTGTAACATCATCTTTCACATTATACAAATAAATTGGGCTAACTTTACTGTTTCGTTATTTTTTAATTCATGAGGCCTCTGAAAAATTGCGCAAATACCGTGCGGGCCTTGGGGATTTGGAGTAGATTTTGGTTAGTTGATCGAAGGACACGATTGGGGTTGTGGTATTTTATTTTCTCACATAAATATTGGGGGGCGAGTCCTTGTACACATTTGTGCTTCAGGCAGAGGGACTTAAATGTGACTCGGTCCTTTACGGACAGTCACATTCACATTTGATTCCCAGGGTTTTTTTTCCTGTTACCAGTCTTGCTGTCCTGTTCTGGACGACTTGTAGACGAGCGATCTGGTATTTTGGTATTCCGAGGTAGAGGGAGTTTGCATAGTCGAGCCTGGAGTTGATAATTGTTCCAACCACTACTGCTGTATCCTCTTTCGGGATGAAGGGAATGAGTCTTCGTAGAAGGCGGAGAAGATGGTGAGATCCGCTGACTACTGATCCTATTTGTGCATCCATCGCCATGTCAGAGTCAAAGGTGACTCCAAGACTTTTCATAAGTGTCAAAGGCTTTTATTGACAACTAGCTGAATACCCGGCGTTGCCCGGTCTTCCTATCTTAACCTTTTGGGGAGGAAAATCATAGTAATATAAATATACCCATCTTTTATATAAGGGTGTAGGTAAGGGTAAATTTAACTGTCATATATTTTTATTTGGCATATAAGTAATATGTGTACCAGGTATTATTGAAATATCTCCAGGCGTACAGAAGTTATGTGGGAACATACATTTCCCATTGATTTGCATGGGACTTTAAACAAAAACCCTGACCATGGCAAATGGGGGTGGGTAAGGGTTAAACCACCTATCCTATGTTTGTTGCTGACATACAAGTTTTAGCCGTTTGGACGTGATGCTGGAACATACATACATACACTGAGTTTTTTATATATATATATATATATATATATATATATATATATATATATATATATATATATATATATATATATATATATATATATATATATATATATATATATATATATATATATATATATATATTACATTAAGTTTATGCAGAGTCAATATTTACAGTGTTGACCCTTGTTTTTCAAGACCTCTGCAATTCGCCCTGGCATGCTGTCAATCAACTTCTGGACTACATCCTGACTGATGGCAGCCCATTCTTAAAATAATCAATGCTGGAGTTATCAGAATATGTGTGTTTTTTTGTTCACCCGCCTCTTGAGGATTGACCACAAGTTCTAAATGGGATTAAGGTCTGGGGAGTTTCCTGGCCATGAACCCAAAATGTCGATGCTTTGTATCCAAAGCCACTTAGTTATCACTTTTGCATTATGGTAAGGTGCTCCATCATGCTGAAAAAGGCATTGTTCCTTTACCAAAATTATTTTTGGATGGTTGGGAGAAGTTGCTCTCAAAAGGTTGTTTGTGTACCATTCTTTAGTCATGGCTGTGTTCTTAGGTAAAATTTGGAGTAACCTGCTCCCTTGGCTGAGAAGCAACCCCCCATATAAATGGCCTCAACTTTAGTGTTGGCATGACACAGGACTGATGGTAGCGCTCACCTTTTCTTTTCAGGACAACGATTTTTCCAGATGCCCCAAACAATCGGAAAGGGGATTCATATGAGAAAATGACTTTACCCCAGTCCTCAAAAGTCCAATCCCTGTACTTTTGCAGAATATCAAGTCTGTCCCTGATTTTTTTTTTCCTGGAGAGAAGCGGCTTTTTGCTGCCCTTCTCGACACCAGGCCATCTTCCAAAAGTCTTCGCCTCATCGTGCGTGTAGATGCACTCCCACCTGCCTGCTGCCATTCCTGAGCAAGCTCTATACTGGTGGTGCCCTGATCCCACAGCTAAATCAACTGTAGGAGACAGTCCTGGTGCTTGCTGGTCTTTCTTGGGCACATTGAAGCCTTTTGCACAACAACTGAACCTCTCTTCTTGAAGTTCTTGATGATCCGATAAATGGTTGATTTAGGTGCAATCTTAATATCTGCAATATCCTTGCCTGTGAATCCCTTTTTGTGCAAAGCAATGATGACTGCATGTGTTTGCTTGTAGTTAACCATGGTTAACAGAGGAAGAACAATGATTTCAAGCACAATCCTCCATTTAAAGCTTCCAGTCTGTTATTCTAACTCAATCGGCAATGCAGAGCGATTTCCAGCCTTGCCCTCATCAACACTGACACCTGTTATCGAGAGAATCACTGACATGATGTCAGCTGGTCTTTTTGGGGCTGGGTTGAAATGCATTGAAATTTTTTTTTTTTTTTAAGTTCATTTTATTAGCAAAGAGGGACTTTGCAATTCATCTTATATCTCTTCATAATATTCTAGAGTATATACAAATTGGCATCACAAAAACTGGTTAATCCATACCTGGGACAGTCCAGGGACGATCTGTGCGGCACTGGGGGGGGAGTTACAATCAACGATCTTCATGTCTACATTTCAATAAAGCATCTGACAGCTTTATTTAAATGTATACAGAGAGATCACTGATTGCAACTCCCCCTCAGTGCTGCACCGATCCTCCCTCACTGTCCCCCATATGCTCCTTGGTCCCCCTCTGTGCTGATCTGTCAGGATGGAGAGCTGAGGAAGGAGCCGGTAAATGGGTCATTCATCAGCTCCTTCCTTTCAAGAATGCGCAGAGTCAGTGATCACTGACCCCGTTAATTCAAAACAGTCACTGAGCATCTATGTTTAGGATGCTTCAGTTTATGAATGGAGAGGAGCCTCTGTCTCCTGTGAATTCATCTTCAGTGTAGCCTGAGTGAGGCTACAGCGACTGAGGAATCTGTGCCCTCAGTCCCTTTCATTGTCTCAAAAGGGAGATGTCAGGTATCTCAGCAAAGACACCCCCAACAGGGCTAAAAATAATCATAAAAAAAAAAAATTGTAAGAAACATTGAAAAGGTTCAATTGTAAAAATAATAAAAGTTTTTATAAAAATCACACTCTCCCCCCCCCCCCCCAAAAAAATTCTAATATATATATATATATATATATACACACACACACATACACATACTGACTCAGTCCTTGCGTCATCAGTGCTGCATATTAGTGCCACTCTCACATGACATTAAAAAATAAGTATCGGTAATCAGTATTGGCGAGTAACTAACTAAAAAAAAAAAAAAAAATAAAGTATTGGTACTCGGTCTTAAAATAGTGGTATCGGTGCAACTCTAGCCAGGGCTGTACTATCAACATTTTATATATGATGACTATTGTTTAAATAGATTGTTTAAAGCCCTGTACACACGGGCCAGAATCTCGTCAGGAAAAAAACATTGTTTTTCCTGACGAGATTCTTGGCAAGAATCTCTTGCCGCCCGAGTGTACAGAGACTCCTTTCAAAAGAACCGCGGTTCTTTTGGAAGGCAAGAACGCCGTGACGTCATCGCGTACGACGAGCTATGTAGACAATGCATGTACTAAGAATGGACATTTTAGACACTGCTACACAGCATTCACAGACTAGGTAAAATGTTATCATTTACAAAAGATTGCACGTTAGGAACACCCTAAACACTCATCAAAATCAAATACTACAAGATCTTTCTTCTTTTTACAATTCAGTACCTGAATGCAGGGTAAAAACTATGCATTTATGATATGTACGTTTTTAACTTCCAAAACAATTCTTGTTAACTTTCTAAAACGCATTCACCTGGAGCAGCAATGAGCTCAGTCAGTCACACAAGTGAAAAATGCTTTAGTGTGCTCTTACTTTCTATTCTAGTGACCACCTCCTGTTCCCTCTCTCTGGACCCCATGCTTCATATAGAAAATGCATTAGAATAGATCCCCAGCCTGTGTGCCACATGTGTTGCCAGATTCCCCCTTCACCTTCTCACAGCTGCAGTGCAAGTAAGAATAATGCATATCCGTGAACTAACTGGGTGCATTACTCCTTGCTGCAACAGGGATGCTTGCTTAGCTTCTGACCAAACCGCCCACTAGCAAGCTAAAAGCTGTGTCTAGTCTGTGCATCCTTATGACTGTGTGACTGACCAATTTCCTTCATTACACAACGCATAATAATAGGTTTATGTTTTAAATACTCATTCAATTTAATGCTGGCTAAAAAAAGATGAAATAATTTATTCTACCCCAGTAACAGGGTGATTTAGCATGTGAGTAACTATCTTGGCAAGCTCACCTACATTATTATGTAAGGGTACTTCTCATAAACAACACTGCCTCCTAGTGATAACTATCTACCACAACTGTGTAAATGCACCACTTCTTCCAAAATCTTGCTTTATGTTACTCATTACACATGGGGAGAAGAAGCAAACTCCATGCAGCCATTGTCACTTCTGGGAAATGGACTCAGACCTGCGATGTAAGAGTGCCAATCATTGACCATTTCAAATAACATCAGTGAATAAATCTGATGTTTGCACTATTTGCCTGCCAACTTACTACAGACTGCCTTTTTTGTGTGCGAAAATTTTGGCCCCGGAAAGCTGATCAGTTGTTATCCCGAAGGAGTGGGAAGGGACATCCCCCCCTTCTGCCGCTTTTACCAGGCCTCCCGTCCCACCAGGAGACCCGATTCACAAGCCGCCACTTCCGGCTTCTAGAGACAGACTGGCACGAAGAGTCGGCTTTGTTCCAGTCTGTATGTAAACAATGTCACTTCCGGTTTTCTCGGCTGCCAATGTCGCCAGTTAAAAATAAAAATACAGTATTCAGAATCGCCGTTTTTAGCGATCTAAATACTTTGAAGTGCAGAGGAGGGATTTGGGGGATGGAACAATCCCCTAAGGATGAGCCAAGGCATGTTCGCAACACCACATGCCGCCAGGAAGCCGACACTCCGCAGTGCTAATCACAGGCAGCGAGACATTTCCCGATCCGCGGCTGCACAGATCGGGAAATGTATCACTACCTGTGATTAGCACTGTGGAGTGTCAGCTTCCTTTCGGGCATGGGCATGTGGGGTTTGCGAACACGCCTGAGCTCAACCTTACAATCCACTGTACTATGTCTTGAGGGGGGGGGGTGGGGGCAGAATTTTTTTTATGAAAATCAAGACAAGACAACATTTTTTAAAGTCTCACTCCAAGCAGATATGAATGACACAAATTAATGAAGCTCTGTATTCATCAATATGCCATTAAAGTAGTATTAAACCCAAAAATGAATTGCAACATACCAATCTTTAGATGTGGTGGCTGCATTCGTTTTTTTTTAGGCTCTCGCTCCTGTTTCACCTGGTGATCTGGCCAGCAACACACCTCTTGTATTAAAGTGCCCCAACTCTGAATTAGGGATGTACCAAAATTTCGGCTGCGGAATAATATAGGCCGAAAATTGAGTTTTCGGCACATTGCAGGAAAAAAAAAAAAAACGCTGATAATGGATATGAAAATGGGAGGGGGCCCTGCCCCTGGTGCCACCCATTACGGGGGTGTCGTTCTGGAGCACCCCAATCCACTCCCTCCCTCCTCGCTGCGACCTCCGTGTGTCACAGAGCTGATCTGCACAGACTGGGCTGCTGGGCACTGGTGAGGCACAGGCAGGCTGCAAATGATGCGCACTGGTGAAGCTGCTGGGCACTGGCAGGCTGCATATGATGGGCACTGGTGAGGTACAGGCAGGCTGCATTTGATGGACACTGGTGAGGCTGCATTGATCTCCTGTACCATGTCCGCAGTCTCTGGCCATCCCCTGTACCATGTCCGCAGTGCAGTCTCTGATCATCTCTTGTAGTATATCTGCAGTCTCTGACCATCGCCTGCATCATATCTATCCGCATGGAAATTTTGCCAATACCATTAGCAATGTGTTATAAAAAATGTATACATTTTATTTAAAATATAAAAATACATTTTATTTAAAATTATATAAAGATAAAAATATTTTTTTCAAACAGTCATTTTCTGTATCGGTTTTCGGCCTAGTGTATTCTTCATTTTCAGTATCGGTTTCGATTTCCATTCGGTGCCCCCCTACTCAGAATAAAGATGCAAGAGTTACCTTTGGACAGCAGTATTGTCAGTCTGGGGGGAGAGTACGGGTAGTATTGAATGTAAAAATGTTTTTATCAGACTGATGTAGACCCACAGTACAGTCCTATGTGTAAATATGAAAAAAAAAAAAAAAAAGCGTTGGGGCTGGTTCGCAACATGAATCGCACAAGAATGCACCGAGTATTCCTGTGCGATGCACATGCGATCCAGTGCAGTGCACTTTGAGTTTCATTTGAACAGGCTGAAATTGCATGGTACCGGACAAAAAGTAGTGCATGCGCTTTTTTTTTTTTTAAACGCACAGCAACCAGATAGCATGGTAACACCTGCAGACCTGCAGAGTACTTTTAAAAATGGTGCAGGAAATGCGCACTGAACACTGGGTTTCTTGCACTGCGTTCAGGTTGTAGATGGTTCGAATCTTGGTCGATTCAGCAAAGACCAGCCAAGATTTAAACCATGTATAGGTAGGCTAACTGTACCCTAGTTGGTCGATCTTTCAAATTGATTACAACCAGCCTGTTGGATTGCCAGCAGCTATAGCCACTAGCAATAATTGCCGTGTGTTCTGCCAGGACAGCTTCCCCCCCCACTGGGAGGACAATAGTTCTGCAGTCAGTGTTGATAGTGGAACCAAGCAATTTTCTTTCCTGCAACCTGTGGTTGCAGGCATAAAATCGCTCCATCTATAGCCGGCTTTAGTGTATAAATTCAAGTGACTTGTAAAAATCAACAAATACAATAAAGCCATCCACTAACCAAGACAATGAATGAAGTCCACCAAGAAAGGCGTGTTTTTGTGGCGAGTGACTGGAGAGTGGTGAAGGCTCTGAACGCCGTATTTTGTTTAAAGAGCTTTTTGCACACAGTATTAACAGTGGACCTGATTAATTATCTTGGTTGATGGATGGTCACATTGGATTACTTCATATTTACAAGTCACTTCAATGCATACACTTGTTTATTGTTATTATTTTAGAAAAACAATTTCTATATCTACACATAGGACATTACAATTGTTCCACATTTAGCCTGGGGTCACATTGCATGTTTCACATAAGAATCCCATCGCATTCCTGTGCAAATCGCATGTGATTCTGTGTGTTTTGCGATTCGAGCCCATCATTTCGTATGGCTCAAATCGCACAAAAAAGCTGCAGGTACCTTTTCTTTTAATCACAGCGCTGGAATCAGATCACATGGGTGTTCATACCCATGCAATCCGATTCTAGCAAAACGCACTGCACTCTGACCTGCTTTTGGGGCATTAACTTAATTGATATGTACACCATGAACACAGTGCGCTTGCCCTGCTGCACGATACAGGAAGGCAACGATTCCTTTGCATTTCCCGTATCGCATCAGTAGGAAACAATCCTTAAAGCAAAAGTAAACACATAGATGGAACAGTGGCTGGTGTCATGACTGATCACATGTGCAGCATTGCAGCAGTTGAAGATCAGAGGCCAAGATAGCAGCTTCCTTGGCTGAAAACGATAAGAGGGTTTACCTCCACTTTAAGGGTATTTTTGATTGCAACAGTTGTGTGGTACTGTTAAATAAAAAAAATCCACGTCTTTAGGGGGAATTATATTTAGCGCAGAAGGGGGGATTTATAATATAATTTTTCCAGTATTAGATGTACTAGCAGATTTAGCTACACTAAACTAATTGAAGCAAAACTCCAGATCACACGTTTTAATCAATTACAGCAAAAAGAGTTTTTTCCTTAATAGGAGAATTATTTTAAATGAATAAATAAAAGCTGGCCATTGTAAGCACCCCATACCAGTTCAACCCTATAACTGCTACCTCTACAGGACAGCTTGTTCTGTTGAGAAACAACAGACTTATTGGATACATCACCAGGTTCAAAATAAAAGAAAGCACCTGTGGATCTGATCCCAACAGAAAAGGTGATAATAATGTAAAGTATGGTAGCTGCGCTGTGAGGGAGGGAAGGGGAAGTGAAAAGGGAATAAGGAGTGAAGGGATCGCGGGTGAACGATGGGTTCCATCATATCTAAGAGCTGGTATTCAACAATTGAATAATGTTTGCTTTGGGGGTTAACATTGTTTTAAATCTATTAAAATGAAAGCAGTGTAGATGCCCAAATTGACCTGATATCAGCCACTTGCAGTCCCTATGGAGTCTCCCACTCTCAAGATTTGTAGGAACACTGGAAAAAGGCCACCTGTATTCCCTAGAAATCAGGCATTTTTTTCAAAACCTGAGCACTGCTTTTTAAATAAAGATGTATGGGGTTAAACTATATATTATACACACATACATATACACTCACCTCAATGAACTTCGGTATGATGCTGCAGCTGTCCCACGCTGGCTTGAAGACCGAGAACAGAGCGACCACATGACTGCTGATCACTCAGTTCTCCAACTGCCAGTCACTGCTGTCTGCAGCACTCACTAGAGCAGTGTTTTTCCAACTCCGGTCCTCAAGGCACCCCAACAGGTCATGTTTTCTCTCAGATGAAACGGCAGTGAAACTGATCAAATCACCTGTGCAATATAATGGAAAGCCTGAAAACATGACCTGTTGGGGTAACTTGAGGATTGGAGTTGAGAAACACTGCACTAGAGCACTGGGCTGTAGAGGGGACGGGAGGAGCTGGTTTTGGCTCTCAGCTCCGTCAGAGGCCGAGACATCTGTCAATCAGGGAACTGGGTGGATCTTGTCAATAATGTAGGGCTCCTTCCAGAGCCTGGAGCAGCTCTGCCATGTGAGAGAAGATGGGAGTGGCTGGTCTCAGCTACGCTCTGAGAGGCCGAGACATCGGTCAATCAGGGAACTGGGTGGATCTTGTCAATAATGTAGGACTCCTTCCAGACCTGCTGGTTTCAGCCATGCTCTGAGAGGCCGAGACATCTGTCAATCAGGAACCTGGTGGATCTTGTCAATAATGTAGGGCTCCTTCCAGAGCCTGGAGCAGCTCTGCCATGTGAGAGAAGATGGGAGTGGCTGGTTTTAGCCACGCTCTGAGAGGCCGAGACATCTGTCAATCAGGGAACTGGGTGGCTCTTAATAATGTAGGGCTCCTTCCAGAGCGGCTGGTTTCAGCTACTCTCTGAGAGGCCGAGACATCTGTCAATCAGGGAACTGGGTGGATCTTGTCAATAATGTAGGGCTCCTTCCAGAGCTGCTGGTTTCAGCTACGTTCTGAGAGGCCGAGACATCTGTCAATCAGGGAACTGGGTGGATCTTGTCAATAATGTAGGGCTCCTTGCAGAGCGGCTGATTTCAGCTATGCTCTGAGAGGCCGAGACATCTGTCAATCAGGGAACTGGGTGGATCTTGTCAATAATGTAGGGCTCCTTCCAGAGCGGCTGGTTTCAGCCATGCTCTGAGAGGCCAAGACATCTGTCAATCAGGAAACTGGGTGGATCTTGTCAATAATGTAGGGCTCCTTCCAGAGCCTGGAGCGGCTCTGCCATGTGAGAGAAGATGCGAGTGTCTGGTTTCAGCCACGCTCTGAGAGGCCGAGACATCTGTCAATCAGGGAACTTGGTGGATCTTGTCAATAATGTAGGACTCCTTCCAGAGCCTGGTTTCAGCTCTCAACCGCACTCTTCCAGGCCGAGACAGCTGTCAATTAGGCAGCTGGGTGAATCCCGACAATAGGGTCAGGATCCTTCCAGACCCACAACAAAAATGACAGGTGCCGCTTAAGGCTCCAACAGGTGCTTTTGCATGACAAACTGCTAGGCGTGCGGACAAGGACAGAGCTTGCCCCAGCTCAGAACATCTGGTAGGGAAAGAAAGTCCTAAAAGTGGCACATGACAGCAAAACCCTATACGGAAGTGCATCATACAGCTCCTTACAGGGTTTTGCTGTGATGTGTGACTTTTAGGACTTCCTTTCTCTACAAGATCCTTCCAGAGCCTGGAATGGCTCTATGACATCAGCGGATAGCATGCAATAGCCCCTTATAAGCTGACTCTGGGTCACAGGGGAGCAAAAATAAGTGCACTCTTGTACCCCACAAGAGACGTATACTTTGACCATACTACTCTTGTACGTACACTAGAGAAGCCAGTCTCGTCTGGCTTTATTTTTTTTTGTAAAAGTGAAGTAACCCTTTAAAGTCTATCCAAGATACCCTTTTACTGTAAAACAAGGAAGAGTGTTGAAGTGGAAAACTAAAGGATGTAGTGGTAGGATCAACAGGTAAGAGAACTATGCATGGGAAAGGGCTTTTGTATTGATGCTCCTAGCAGGCTGCGGGCTTTTCTTGCCCATAGTTGTAGTATAAAGCCCTTAATGATTGTAGATGTGATTACTGATACGTGCCCCCACACACAGGGAGACCTGATCAGTGAGGACACAACATTGGAAAGTTTTGTTTACATGCAGATCACTCACACACATACAAGTCCTGCCTATGAGCGGAGACATGATGTTTACTCACCATGGGGAAGTCCAAGGCGCTGACAGTGTGTCGTAGTAAGTCGCCGGGCCGCTGTGTACCCAGGTGTGGGGGGGTCTTTCTTAGCCCTCTCTTCTTCCTCTGTCCCCCAGTGTTGTTCTATGACGTTCCCTCTCACAAGGCTCCCTTCTCCAGGTTGGGTGTATGCCGGGGTTTTCCGGCCTCCCCGCTATAGAGGAGCGCACCCCCTTCACACAGCGCGAGCTGCGCTACAGCTCTGTTGGTGTCACTGTCAAATCGGCCCTGCTACACAGGCACTTTCAGTTCCGGGGAGGAGCTTTGCGTTCCATTGGCCGCTCAGTTGTGTGAGGTAGGAGAGAGGGGGACTGACTGGGGGTATAAAGCTTTGTGCTCGCTTCTTCCTGTATGTGCCGCTCACTGGAGGGTAGAAATACAGTCGTACTTGTGTCCTCGGTAGCCAGAAGCACAAACTTCCTCCACTGCAGACTGCTTGGAGCGTCAGTCATAGAGCGCTTCTCTCTCTGCTGTGCGCCTCAGAAACGCCAGCCAATGGTGGCGCAGCTGCCATCAAGGGCGTCTGGAAGTGAATGTGATGGGAACGGTGATTGGCTGGCATTACCCGGCGCGTGCAGGTGTACAGATGAGACAGCAGGAGTGCACAATGGGCAGCTTTGTGACGATACCTGATACTTTCTGACTACACATTCTAAGGGCAATGGATGGTGCTTTCTTTTTTTCTTTTCTTTTTTCTTCAGGCTTTGTTAAAATAAATTTGTATATATGAAAATACAAATATGGAATGCTGCTTATTAACCACTCCCATACCGGGCCTATTTTGGCACTTCTCTACTACATGCATAAATCATAATTATTTTGTTAGAAAATTACTCAGAACCCCCAAACACTATATATGTTTTTTTTAGCAGACACCCTAGGGAATAAAATGCTGGCCATTGCAACTTTTTATCTCGCACAGTATTTGCGCAATCATTTTTCAAACGCCTTTTTTATTTGGGAAAAAAACGGTTTTGTGAATTAAAAAATAACAAAACAGTAAAGTTAGCCCAATTGTTTTGTATAATGTGAAAGATGAAGTTACGCCGAGTAAATAGATACCTAACATGTCACGCTTTAAAATTGCGCACACTCATGGAATGGCGCCAAACGTCAGTACTTAAAAATCTCCATAGGCGTCGCTTATTTTTTTTTTACAAGTTACAAATTTAGAGTTACAGAGTAGGTCTAGTGCTAGAATTGTTGCTGGCGCTCTAACGCACGCGGCGATACCTCACATGTGTGGTTTTAACGGCGTTTACATATGTGGGCGGGACTTACGTGTGTGTTCGCTTCTAAACGTGAGCTACCGGGGATAGGGGCGTTTACATTTTTTTTTTATTATTATTTATTTATTTATTTTACTCAATTTCTTTTATTTTTACACTTTTTTTGTCTTTTTTTTTTTTATCACTTTTATTCCTATTACAATAGGAATAGTTTGTGACAGGTACTCTTTTTGGAGAGATGCAGGGTCAATAAGACCCCACATCTCTCCTCCAGGCTGGAAAGCATTAGATCGTGAAAAAAAATTCACGAATCTCATGATTACAGCCGCGATTGCGGCTGTGTTTACATTCCGGTACACGGGCGTGACATCATAACATCGTGCCTGGGCCTCCGACGATCATAGAGATGACTGGTGACCATCTGGTCACCAGTCTACTCTATGGTTTCCATCAGACGCCGGCGGATCGTTTCTCCGGGTCTCCGATGGCAAAGGAGAGCCTGGAGAAGCACCGGATGGCGGCGGAAGGGGGGGGGGCCGCCATCCTATAAGAACGATCAAGCGGCGCCGCTATGATCGTTCTTATGGTGCAGGGATTCGTCAGCTGAAGAGATGGATATCTGAATGATGCCTGTAGCTGCAGGCATCATTCAGATATCCCCACTGAAAGTCCAGGACGTCATATGACGTCCTTGGGCGGGAAGTGGTTAAAGAGGAACTGCGGTCTGCTCACATAATTTGTAATAAAAACATCTTTGCCATTCTAAAGCTTCCCTCCAACCACTTTGCATATTATTTTATATATATTGTGATTCTGTACTTACCAAATATGCTGCAGAAATCTCCCTCCTCTGCTGCATTCATATTAACCATGGGCAGCTGAAGCTGTTGTCTGCTCACTCCCTGGATTTAAAAAGAGGCACACCTCCAGCTCTGCAGCTCTCACTGGCCCTCTTATGACTCAGCCCCTCTCCCTTCCTGGCAAACTCTCACAAGTGTGACAGAGCTGTGCATGATGTCATAAGCCTAGGCTTTTTACCAGACAAGAAGTGGGCTGTATAAGATATTTACTGGCAGAAAAAAAAATGTTTTACTATCCAAAGTCAAAACAACAACAAGGGCAGAAGATTTTAATAGATGAAAAAATGACTGAAGGTCCACTTTAAAAAAGTAGAACTAAATTGTATCTGAACAATGAAAAATGCAATATACACTAATTCATTTCTGGCCGCTTCCCACCCTGGCCAATTCTGACCTTTCTCTTATACTGTACATTTTTATTATTACTGGTACTTATATCGCACTGTCAATTTACACAGCACTTTACATATGCTTGTAAACTTCCTTTTGTTTTACAGGAAAATTATTAAGAACCCTCAAACCTTCCATACAGTTGTGCTCAAAAGTTTGCATACACTGGCAGAAATGTTGGCATTAATGCCAAATCTTTCTTGATCTACCTGACCTTGGCTTGGTATCAAGAGATCCCCAAATGTTCCACTTTTTATTAAGTGATTAAACAGTACTGACTGGCATATTCATGGCTTTGGATATCTTTTTATATCCTTTTCCATCTCTGTAAAGTTTCATTACCTAGTTACGCAGGTCTATTGACTGTTCTTTTCTACCTCCTCATGGCTCACTGTCTAGCCTGTATAGTGCATCCAAGTGAGAGCTAACAAACTCATTGACTATTTATACACAGACACGATTTAAAAAGCCACACATGTAGGAGGAAATTACCTTTTAGTTGCCATTTTAACCTGTGTGTGCCACCTTCTGTGTCTGTGCCAAGGCCAAACATTCCAGGGTATGTAAACTTTTATCAGGGACATTTGGATGATTTATGTTATCATTATGATTTAAAAAGGATCCAAAAAGCTACCGGTATGTGATAATAAATGGCTTCACGTTATTGCTATCCTTAAATAAAAGACAGTTTTTTGGCATGATCAGTCATATATTGATTCCAAAATTTCTCAATTTCTGCCAGGGTGTGCAAACTTTTGAGCACAATTGTATATATATTTTTAGCCAGAGGCCCTAGAAAATAAAAAGGTGGGTGTTGTCATACGATATTTGTGCAGTGGTTTTTCAAAAGTACTTCTAGTGCACAAAAACACAATATAATGATAAACAACTCAGTAACCATGCCAAGAGCCCTTTCACACTGTGCCATCCATAGCGTCGGCGGTAAAACACCTCTATTTTTACCGCCAACGATATGGGCAGATTTGCAGTGTATTTCGGCCGCTAGCGGGGCGCATTTACCCCCCCCGATAGCGTCCGAGAAAGAGTTAAAACCGCCCGCAATGCGCTGCTGAAGCAGTGCATCGCAGGCGGTATAGCCACGCTGTACCATTGATTTCAATGGGCAGCAGCGAAGGATAAGCGATAAACACACCGCTCCAAAGATGTGGCTAGCAGGACTTTTTTTACCATCCTGCTAGCGCACCGCTCCAGTGTGAAAGCCCCTCAGGCTTTCACACTGGAGTGAATGGGGACAGATTTTTAAGGGCGTATTGCAGGTGCTATTTTTAACGCTATAGCGCCTGCAATACGCTCCAGTGTGAAAGGGGTCTTAAGCGGAGCACCAGTTGTCTGCCCCCTTCCGCTGCCACATTTGGCATCTTTTGGGGGGAGCGGGTACCTGGTTTTGACAGGTACCAGCTCCCACTTCTGGGTAACGCTGACCTACATGCATTTTCGGCCCCTCCTTCCCCTTGTTGCCTTCTGGGACACACACAGGTTCCAGAAGATGATGGGACTATTCAGAAAATGTGAATTGCGCATGAACAACAGAAAACGGGCTGTGAAACCTGAAGGCTTTACTGCCGGTTTTCCTTACGTACAATGCCGGCACCTGCATCCGAAGATGATTGACAAATCGGCTCAGGATGCCGACATCGCAGGATCCACAGCAAACTCAGCTAGAAGTTCAGCCCCCCTCCTCCTTCCTCTGCAGCCAGCCCATTCACAAAATAAATACAAAAATGCAAATCAAAAGAAAACTCCTTCTCAAATAACATCAACAAATGTGTCAATATATTACCCAGTTTTTTGGGAAACTAGTAAATACATACCTAACATGTCACGCTTTAAAATTGTGTATGCCTGTGGATTGGCACTAAACTACAAATCTCCATAGGCGCAACTTTAACCACTTCAATACCGGGCACTTTTACTCCCTTCCTGCCCAGGCCAATTTTCAGCTTTCAGCGCTGTAGCACTTTGAATGACAATTGCACGGTCATGCACCCCTGTACCTATTTTTTTCACACAAATAGAGCTTTCTTTGGTAGCATTTAATCACCACTGGGTTTTTTAAAGACAGAAAATTAAAAAAAACAAAAACTTTTTCTTCCTTTCTGTTATAACATTTTGCAAATAAATAACCTTTCTTCAAAAATTTAGGTCAAAATGTATTCTGCCGAAAATAACTTAAATCAGAAGATGCCAGGACAGTACAAATATCCCCCAAATTTCTGTTCTTTGGAAAGTAGACAGTCCAAGGTCCTTTTTTTTTTCCTTACATACTGTCACCAGTGCAGTACAGTGTCATCGTATACAGTTGTGCTCATAAGTTTACATACCCTGCCAGAATTTATGATTTCTTGGCCATTTTTCAGAGAATATGAATGATGACACAAAAACGTTTCTTTCACTCATGGTTGGTGTTTGGCTGAAGCCATTTATTTATTATCAGTCAATTGTATTTACTCTTTTTAAATCATAATGACAGCAGAAACTACCCAAATGACCCTGATCAAAAGTTTACATAGCCCAGTTCTTAATACTGTGTATTGCCCCCTTTAACATCAATGACAGCTTGAAGTCTTTTGTGGTATTTGTGGATGAGGCTCTTGATCTTCTCAGATGGTAAAGCTGCCCATTCCTCTTGGCAAAAAGCCTCCAGTTCCTGTAAATTCTTGGGCTGTCTTGCATGAACGGCAAGTTTGAGATCTCCGCAGAGTGGCTCAATGATATTGAGGTCAGGAGACAGAGATGGCCACTCCAGAACCCTCACTTTATTCTGCTGTAGCCAATGACAGGTCCACTTGGCCTTGTGTTTTGGATCATTGTCATGTTGGAATGTCCAAGTAGGTCCCATGCACAGCTTCCTGGCTGATGAATGCAAATGTTCCTCCACTATTTTTTGATAACATACCGCATTCATCTTGCCAACAATTTTGACCAAATTTCCTGTGCCTTTGTAGCTCACACATCCCCAAAACATCAGCGATCCACCTCCGTAAACACATTTGATTGACAATAAATGGCTTTAGCCATTGAAGTAAAAAGAAATGTTTTTGTGTTATCATTCATAGTCTCTGAAAAATGGCCAAGAAATCATAAATTCTGCCAGGGTGTGTAAACTTATGAGCACAACTGTAACTGGTGTGGCAGTGATCAGGAACACTGACTGGTGACACTATATAAAAACAAAAATGTAATTAATTTTTTTTTTATATATTTTTTTGGCATGAAAGGAAGCCATTCATTGTATAATTGTCATTTGATCTGCTGTGACTGGTCACAGCAATTACATGACACTGGCAGTGGGCCGGTATAGTGATCAGTCATTGGCTGTGTCTGAAGGACACAGTCAGTGACAGATCGTGCCGCTGTGCGGCCCCTTCTGAGAGGACATCCAGTCCGAAGGAGGAAAGTCCCGCCCAGCCTATAGCAGATGATATAGTGATGATAATGTGTAAAATAAAATCCTGATCACTTCCCCAGAATAGTACAGCATTACAATGTTAACACTGTACTGCTCTGGTCACAGTGTTAAAAAAAAAAAAATTGTAAAACAAAAATGTAATAAAAAAGAAAACAAAATGTAAAAAAAAAAAAAAAAAAGTTTTTTTTCTTTTTATATACTGTCACCAGTAAGTGTCCCTGATCAACACCACACCAGTTGATATTATGACACAGTACTGCACTGGTGACTGTATGTGAAAAAAAAATCTTAATTTTTTCAAACAATTGTGACAAAAAAAACGTTAAAAAACTTGCCATACATGCACACATTGTAAACGTGATCATGCAGACCACATCCATCTATTTAGGGTGGTTAAAGGGGTTGTAAACCCTCGTGTTTTTTCACCTTAATGCATTCTATGCATACCGCCTGAAAAAATCATGCCCTGCAGTCTTCAGTGTGAAAGCCCGAAGGCTTTCACAGTGAAGCGGTGCGCTAACAGGAACACTCAAAAAGTCCTGCTAGCCGCATCTTTGGAGCTGTGAAGGAGCGGGGTGTTTACCGCACCTACACCGCTCCTTCCAATTGAAATCAACAGGGAAACCTCAGTATTACCGCCAGCAATGCGCCTCTGCAGAGGCACATTGCGGGCAGTATTAACCCTTTTTCGGCCGCTAGCGGGGGTTAAAACTGCACCGCTAGCGGGCAAATATCGCGGTAAAAACCACGGTATAGTGGCGCTAAAAGAGTACATCCATCTGCCGATATATACTCACGGGGTATAGAACTGTAACAATATATTTTCCACAATGTACAAAAATACTAATGTTTATTCTTTTTACTTTTCGTTTTGTGACATATTCCATGTACACCTTCTAACAAATTATGTGCCTATGTATGGCTCCTGAGGAAGTGGACATCAAGTAACCGCGAAACATGTAGAGTTTATATACGCTGCACAATTATTGGTGTTTGGATACATCATTGGTAGTATAACGTCAATGATAAGTTGATTCATGGTTGTCACAATCAATATTTTTTGTAAATGTTATGATTTTTTCTACTTTGTAATAAAAATATTCTATATTATAATTTCGACTGTCCATCAGTTGCACATACGATGCCATTACAGTCCACTACAGCCTCCCTTTTCTCTACAATACTTTAATGGGACGAAAGGCATCATTTTGTAATTTTGATATACCCTAGCACTTTAATACAAACATAGGGGAAGTACACTTAAATACGGGAAAATATGGGTACTGTGGTTGGATGTTCCAGGGATAGCCCCAGTGGATCTGATTACTATATTACTATGGATATTGTGAATTCTTGGTGGTGATATCTGGTGTCTCTGATTGCTGTTGCTTTGCAATTTAATGTACTGTATTGTAATGCTGAAACTGTATACCAATCTTTCTTTCAAAATAAAAACCTTTTTTGTTGGATAAGAAAAAAAAAAACTTGCCATGCCTTTTACAAAGTACCTTGGACTGTCTACTTTCATCGCTTATACCAATGAATTTTATTAGTATAAATGTAGCGCCCCCTTGCTTTCAGCATGGGCGCTACGCTAAAGTTAGTGGGAATGGGAGAGTTACTTTGCTCCCATTCGTGTTTTGTCCAAATTTGGGACTTCTGTCATCCCAGAAATGTCCACTGGGTCAGTCTGTGGTCAAGGGGTGCAAATACCACCCCTTGCCAGCAGTTGGCGCCAGAGGGGTTCTGGCAGAGCAAGTTTTTCCCAGCAGCCAATTGGAGGAGTTTTCACTTGCGGGGCATGCTGGGGGAGAGTATATCTGTGACAGGGGTCATGTGTTGAAAAATCTTTGCGGGGTCCCCGTTCCAGGTGCGGTATCCACCTTCAGGGTACGCGCATCCATGGACCCCGCCAGCGCGGCCCACCTGGCCAAAGCTGACAGCTGCATCAAACCTCATGCTGAGGAGAAAAGGGACCCCAGTGTTCCACTGGGTCCCATGACTTGTTGAGAGGATCCCAGTCTGAGATCGGGCGTCCGGACCACTGACAGGTATGCTTGCTGTCATCCGGGGGCCTATATAGGAAAAGTCAACTAGGAGGATTCGCTCTCTTTATTCACCTAAGTCCTTTATTGAAACTGGCCTGTGGCAGAGGCCCTAGAGCCAGGTCTGTGAGAGAGACCCGTTCCTCCCAGCTAGTTCAGAGTGACGCTTCGGCTGCCAGGCCTATTATAGGGGTCTGTCCGGGGGCACTTTACCCACTCCGAGCAGAGTGGCGACGAGATACAAAAAATTGGAGAGAAGCTTCAGAATGGCAAATATGTTTTTATTACAAATTAAATGAGCAGACTGCAGTTCCTCTTTAATCCATGAGACTCTTGTTTGTGGAACAATAAAAAAAGCATATTTTCTAGGTACAAGGAAGCCCGAGTTTTGTTTATTGACGCCCATCAAGCTCCTCCCACTATCAGAAGTTTGACCATACCCACATTTGCAGTGGCGCGCTATGCAAGGTTACTTCCTTCCTCAAGTGTCCCTCATTCTGAAGTCCAAAAGTTGGGAGGTATGTATTTCTTATTATACACTGCTTGCTTCTAAGGTTACATGGTCACGTTTCTTTATACAGACAAGCATGGCCCAGGTTGGGGGTTGAAATACCGTAAGTTGCAGCCAGTTACATGCTGGTGTTTTGGGGTAGGGCGGAAAAAGGCTAAAGCAATGTCGCCAGGCCCTCGTCATGTTCTGTATAAAAGAAACATGGTCACATGACCTTAGAAGGAAGCCATGTCTAGTTAGTAATACACAGTTTATTTACTGGTAGGCGAGGATGTACACTGTAGTGACAATGCTAAAGTGGCTCTATGAGTTTGTAGATCATTGTCTGTTTCTGTCTATACTGTATAATCGCCACACTCCAGGTGCAAAACAACATAGCAGGAGCTAATAATCTCTTATAGTCCAAGATGGCTGCCCAAATCTCAGGAGAGCTCTCTGTCCAAGCAGGAGCCCAGTACAGTGGACAAGTCAGTACTCTACAAGGTCTATTAACACAAGAGATAGGCAGTGATCGCTGTGTTTACTGCTGGCAGCTAATCAGGAAGTGATTGTTGACTCTTTACCTGTGCTGTCATGTAGCAATATTATCACTCTTCACATGCACAACACCCTCTTACACCTCCTACATACTATCTGTATCCAGAGGTGTGTCTTGAAGTGATGGATCACACATTTTCCGTGATGCTGCCAAGTGATTCCAAAAGCGTTTCTTGAGGTACAGCTAGAAGAAATGGCCTTTATGTCCGAAGCTTGATTTGGGGGGGTAGAAGTGTCCATTGTGTCTGTGAAAAGTAGGAGAGCCCTGTGTTCTTTGAAAGTGAGAAAAGTCATGCTCTACCATGTGTTCACCCATTTCACTCTTAGACAAACACAGATACGGAAGCATTGCAACTTGAACTGCTGGCAAGATGAAGCAATTGGCAGAAGATAGCTGCCCCTTTCAGGTGCCCAGACCACCCAACTTAATAAACACTTTGTGAGTTGTTCCTAAATCCCAAAACACCAAATATTAGCACACATATTTGCTAAGCACTGATGGGGTAATCTGTTATTAGTATTGGCGGTAACATTGGCAGGTTTCTCTAGTGCTTACTAAGGCCCAATAAAGATGCAAAGGGCCAGGAAACCTGCCGACTGCTGAAATGTTGCTTTAAAGCTTTGCGATTTATTATGAAATAAAGGATACTGGAACCACACACAAAGGACTTATGTGTGGCTGTTGATAGATCATGTTGGTGACATGTTTAAGACAATTTTGAAAGTCTTTAAGGCCGCATTCGCATAATAATTATATTATATTGTGGGAACACACACAATCCTGTTCGGGTTGCCACAAGGTAAGGGCATAGCACACTTCTTGCAATAGTACGATTTGGTGCTATTCATTCTTAATGACACATCGGTCTAGGCGTTCCCTGATGCTGGATCCAGACGACAGCTGTCGATGGGTCAGCTGAAAGAATGATCTCATATCAATTGTGACCAAGACATCTTCAAACCGCCCTCTTCTTGCAGGCGCTGTTGGATTGGTACCCAAAACTGTTTCTTTGTGAGTGGAAATTCCTCTGCCAGCGGATGCAAAAGCAGAATGCAGCATTTCTCGAAGCAAGGCCTGGAAGTGCTGCATTCTGATAGCCCTCTGTGATGGTGGTAACATTTCCGCCATGTTTTGTTTGTACCGGGGGTCCAAGTACGCTGCCAGATGGCCGCCAGATCAGGTCTATTTATAAGGTAGGGGGTCCATGTCCATGTGCTGAAATGTCTCAATTGGCTGTCCTGCACCACCTGCCACCCAGTACTGGTCCTTGCCCTTTATGCTTTTTATATGGGGGTCCCTCTTAAAACACTTGAGCATGAAGGCCCCCATTTGCACCAAACTGGAAGCGCTGTACTGGCCTAGCTCCTGCTCATCATCCAGGATAATGTTGTCCTCGTTCTCCTCCCCCCATCCACGGACAACACCAGGGATCCCAGAAATGTTTAAAGCATGCTCTTCTTGATCCTCCTCCTCCGCCCCGACACCATCCTCCTCTGACTCCTCTTCAGACTCCCGTTGTTGACTTGTCTCAGGTGGAGAATCACGGTGCTCCAACCTCACCCTACACTGACAAAAAGTATATGAATGTATTACACACTATCATGTACTGCAGAGCAAGTAGCACACCTATACCAGTGCTTGAAAGAACTTTTGTGGACCGGTTAGGGAGCGATTTGTGTCGCTAAACTCTGTCCCTGCTGGAAACGCCAACCTCGCCCTACACTGACAAAAAGTATATGAATGTATTACACACTATCATGTACTGCAGAGCAAGTAGCACACCTATACCAGTGCTTGAAAGGACTTTTGTGGACCTGTTAGGGAGCGATTTGTGTCGCTAAACTCTGTCCCTGCTGGAAACGCCAACCTTGCCCTACACTGACAAAAAGTATATGAATGTATTCGACACCAATATACTAGAGCAAGTAGCACACCTATACCAGTCCTTAAAAGGACTTTTGTGGACCTTTTAGATAGCTATTTGATAGAAATGACCGTGTGTAGGCTAAAACGACGTTTAAAACAACGTTTTTAAACCCGCGCATGCTCAGAAGCAAGTTATGACGCAAGCTTGAATGGAACAGAGTGCCGCCATACACGCCGAACATAACCGCGCTTTGCTAGAGCATTTTGAAAAAACGATGGTGTGTAGGCAACGGCGTTTTTTAGAATAAAGTTTGAAAAACTGTGTTTTTTTCGTGAGAAAAAAAAACGTTTTTTTAACAAGACAAAAAACGACCGTGTGTACGCGGCATAACAGCGGCACAGACAGCAATAAAGACCTGACAGGTGTTTTAAAGCGGAGTTCCACCCAAAAGTGGAACTTCCGCTTAATCCACTCCTTGCCCCCTTACATGCCCACAGTAACAATGAGGATGACGGCGCGTCGCTGGACCGTGGAGCAGGTGAGTGCATGTTTATTAAAAGCCAGCAGCTACACTTTAATCCACCTGCTACTACAAAAAAAATCAATCTACTCTAAACAAAACTAAGAAGTTTTGCCTTCAGTCATACTTTAAAGCGGAGTTCCACCCTCATTTTGTATTCCTCACCATCCAGCACTAAACTGTACACTTGTAACTAATTGATATATATATTTTTGGTGGATCACTTAGTGTATTTGAGGTTTCCCTTTAGAAGTCTTGCCAGAATTAATACTTAAAGCGGATGTGCCACTAAAAAAAAATATTAAAAGCCAGCAGCTACAAATACTGCAGCTGCTAACTTTTAATATCAGGACACTTACCTGTCCTGGAGTCCAGCGCCGTCCGCAGCAGAGGACGAGCGATCGCTCGTCACTCTGCTGCTCCCCCCGCCATCCTCAGTGAGGGAACCAGGAAGTGAAGCACTTCGGCTTCACTACCCGGTTCCCTACGGCGCATGTGCGAGTTGCACTGCGCCGCTGATTGGCTCCCGCTGTGCTCTGGGAGCCGAGTGTTCCCAGAGCACAATGGGGGGAGGACGGGAGGTGACGTTCTGCCCGCAGTAAACCCGAAACTGTGTGGCCGGAAGTGGGTGCAAATACCTGTCTTTAGACAGGTATCTGCACCCCCCTCCCCCTGAAAGGTGTCAAATGTGACACCGGAGGGGAGAGGGTTCCGATCAGCGTGAGTTCCACTTTAGGGTGGAGCTCCGCTTTAACTCTTGCTTATCCTTTCAGGTCATGTTCAAGTGGTATTATATTGTACATATATGTATATAATATACTGTTACTGCCAAATTGTCTTAACTTGTATTGTTGTGGAGGAATTCTTCTGCTGAGTCAGGACTGTTATCAAAAGCTCAGTTGATCTACAGTATTACCTCCTCTTTGCAACAAGATATTCTTTGAGTTATTCCAGTAAACATTAATAGAATATAAATTCACCGATTTGTTTGACTTATTACTTTAAGGTGGTGCAAAGATGTCTGAACCCAGAGTGTCAGGTGGGTTAGAATGTTCACAGGGTCATGGTGGTGCAGATGAGCAGGTAAATCTAAGCAGTCCTCAAGGGGGTTGTGCTACATCAGCTTTAAAGTATAACTAAAGGCAATTTTTGTTTTGTTTTAGATTGGAGAGGGATTAGAACACCTGTCAAGCTATGGGACAGGAAGCGATAGGAAATCTCCAAAATGGGAGACAGATGCCAAAAAAAACCTCCTCACTCTATCCATAATTAAAAAGTTTTGCCTCTCATGCCGCGTACACACAATCATTTTTCGGCATGTAAAAAACAAAGTTTTTCAGCTTCTAGAAAAAACGAAGTTTTTTCCAACTTCGTCATTGAAACGACATTGCCCACTCGCGATCATTAAAAAAAATGCTCTAGCAAAGCGCGGTGACGTACAACACGTACGACGGCACTATAAAGGGGAAATTCCACTCAGATGACGCCACCATTTGGGCTGCTTTAGCTGATTTCGTGTTGGTAAAATACGATACGTGCTTTTCTGTCTGTTACAGCGTGATGAATGTGCTTACTCCATTACGAACGGTAGTTTTACCAGAACGAGCGCTTCCGTCTCATAGCTTCTGAGCATGCGCGGGTTTTTAACGTCGTTTTAGCCCACACACGATCATTTTATACAACCCGAAAAACTACATTGTTTTAAACATCGTTAAAAAACGCAGCATGTTCGAATATTTTTTTTTTAGTTTTTCAGAACCCGAAAAATTATGTGAAGCCCACACACGATCATTTTAAATGACATTTTTAAAAAAATGAGTTTTTTACATGCTGAAAAATGATCGTGTGTATGTGGCATTAGGTCTTTGCCTTTAACCACTTAAGCCCCGGACCAATATGCTGGCTAAAGACCCAAGGGGTTTTTACAGTTCGGGACTGCGTCGCTTTAACAGACAATTGCGCGGTCATGCGACGTGGCTCCCAAACAAAATTGGCGTCCTTTTTTCCCCACAAATAGAGCTTTCTTTTGGTGGTATTTGATCACCTCTGCGGTTTTTATTTTTTGCGCTATAAACAAAAATAGAGCGACAATTTAAAAAAAATGCAATATTTTTTACTTTTTGCTGTAATAAATATCCCCCAAAAACATATATACATTTTTTTTTCCTCAGTTTAGGCCGATACGTATTCTTCTACCTATTTTTGGTAAAAAAAAATCGCAATAATCATTTATCGGTTGGTTTGCGCAAAATTTATAGCATTTACAAAATAGGGGATAGTTTTTTTGCATTTTTATTTTATTTTTTTACTAGTAATGGCGGCGATCAGCGATTTTTTTCGTGACTGCGACATTATGGCGGACACTTCGGACAATTTTGACACATTTTTGGGACCATTGTCATTTTCACAGCAAAAAATGCATTTAAATTGCATTCTTTATTGTGAAAATTACAGTTGCAGTTTGGGAGTTAAACACAGGGGGCGCTGTAACATTTAGGGATCACCTAGTGTGTGTTTACTAGTGTAGGGGGGTGTGGCTGTAGGACTGACACCATCGATCGAGTCTTCCCTATATAAGGGATCACTCGATCGATGCGCCGCCAACAGTGAAGCACGGGGAAGCCGTGTTTACACACGGCTCTCCCCGTTCTTCAGCTCCGGGGAGCGATCGCGACGGAGCGGCTAAAAACAAATAGCCGCGCCGTCGTCCCGGATCGCTCCCCGAGCGGACCCGACCTCCGCATGTACCGGGGGGGGTCCCGATCGGACCCCCCACCCACGTCTAGCAGAGGACGTACAGGTACGTGGATGTGCCTGTCCGTGCCATTCTGCTGACGTAAATGTACATGAGGAGGTCGGGAACTGGTTAAGGAAAGACAACTGGAGCTCTGGAAGTGGACTGGTTTTAATGGAGATGTCATAAATGTATTCCTACACATTTACTCCAAGGTCAATTTCAAATTCTTTGTAAATTCTTTTTCCCTTTTCTATCTAAAGCGAAGCATGCATTGTTCTAGAAACAAACATTTGAAAATTCAGCAGAAAATTTGGCAGAAGCTGACTGTGCTGGCCAATGAACATTTTTGTAATTGTTTTGCAAAAATATGTTTTTTTCTTTAAACCAAAATGTGACCTCTGATGATGGAGGCACAATCTAATAAAAGAAGCAGATTCAGAATTAAAAACTGTAATATAATATAATAACAGCTTCCATAAGGTTTAGGACATTTTATCATGCAGTTGTGCCCTACTCTTAGTTAATAAAATAGAAAGTGAAAATAAAGCAAGAGAATGCAGGTTTTTAAGGCTGTTTAATGTTTGAATAATCAAATGTGTAAGCACGACTAACAAATGTTCTTTTCTTTCTTTTTCCATGTTGCATATTCAAAGCATTTATGCATCTGTACACTTAGGAATAGTTGTCACAGGCTCCTTCAACCAACAACTGCTTTCCAAGCCTGTTATCTTTGAAATCCAGGGTTGAGTGTGTGTAAGGAGATAGGAGGACCTTCTAAGTGCATTGTGCACTATTTGAAGTTGCCTCATTATTCATATCTTTAAGCAGTCATAGTACAAGACCTGTTCAAGACACTGCAAGAAAATAAAAAACAGAATCCGAAAGGAAAAGTAACCAAGCATATGAGACTGCACAAACTCTAAATTAAAAAGAAAGAGAAAGAAACCCCACAAAACTAAGGCTTAAAGGAGTTGTATGGGTTAGTCTTTTTTAAAATAACAAACATGTTATACTTCTCTCCATGACGCAGCTCGTTTACCGCTTCTGGTAACCCCCCTCGGAAGCGCTCTCCCAAGGGGGTTACCTTGCAGGCGCACTCCTGAGTCCTGTATCCGGCGTCTATAGCTGCCGACTACAGGACTCACCCTCGCTTCATTGTAGTTGATTGACAGCAGCGTGAGCCAATGGCTGCACTGCTATCAATCTATCCAATGAAGAGCAGGCTGAGAAGAGCCAAGAGCAGGACTTTTGAAGGCTCAGGTAAGTAAACGGGGGGGGGGGGGTTAAGGTGAAAAAACATGAATGTTTACAACCCCCTTAATGTACACAGGATGCTTTACAAAGTCTTTAAGGCCGCATTCGCATATTAATTATATTACATTGTGGGAACACACACAATCTTGTTCGGGTTGCCACAATGTGAGGCATCGCACACTTGCAATAGTACGATTTGGTGATACATTCTTATTGACACATTAACACACCCTGACAACAATGGTGCACTTACAGAGCACCGCAACATGTGGTAATGCACTAATGTATGTGTAGCATTACCCCCGGAGGAGCTGCTGGTTTGTTTTGGGTGGCACATTTACCTCATGGCTCTTCCGAATTCCTAGGGGTGAATGGTGCATATAGCAGTAGTAAAGGAATGTCCGCAACAAGTGTCTTTTCTGTGCTCTTTATTACCCAGCCGGGTAAAAACAATGAACTGGTGATGAAAGGATAGAGTTTGAAGGAAGAAGGAGAACAGCAGATTCAGGCGTAGTATTTGGAACAGTCCTGCTCCCATACGTAACACTTTCCGTACCACTCCTGCCTGAGTGGGCTTAGCGTACCCGGACAGGCCTCTCTCACTGACCTGGCAGCCGGAGTATCACTCAAACCTTTTTAGGATAAAGTCTCTGCCACAGACCATCCTGAAATGGACGTCAGGGAGACACCTCTGCCACAGGTCCTCTCTGATTGCAGTTACAGAGGCAATCCTCCTTAGGTGAATTACGTCTGGATCTCCTTCTTAACATCGCCCAGGTACCGACTGACAGGTGATCAATCCTTCAGTGTCTGGCTACCTTGATCCCCGGGGGTTTGTCTAAATTCTTTTGGACCGCCAGCCTCTCATTGGCGCTCCTCAGACGGACTCCCCACCGAACAGCTATACCACCTGGGATCCTCAAAAGTGGGAACCCAGTCGATCACTGGGTCCCCGTTGCTGCTCAAATGTTCCGGACCAACATGGTCCAGGAACACTGCGTGGCACGCACGCACGCACGCCCCAGCCAGGTAGGCGGTAACGCCGGGGCGCCGTGATGTGGTCACCCTAAAGGTGGGTGCCACACTGGAAAAAGAAGACCTAGACTCAATGGCGTCTGTTCCATAAGTACCCTCTCCCAGCATGCCCAGCGAGGACACTCCCTCCTGATTGGCTGCTGGTAAAGGACACCCAAGCCTAAACTCCACTGCTGTCACCTGTCGTCCTGGGGTGGGATAACACCCCAGCAACAACAGAATGAGCCCAAAGCTGAAACAGAGACCCTATTCAAACCTTGTAATTGGAATCAGAGTCAATAGCACTCTGATCACCCTCTAAATTTCAATAGCACCGCTACTTGGAAGTAACCAGGCGCTACACATGCAATGTCAGAAAAGTTGCAGGTCCACTTTCTGGGAAGCTGAGGTTCATGCCATTTCATTAATTTTTGAATGGAAAAAAAATCCACAAACCAGTCCAGCACACTAATAGTCCCAGCTTTCCGGCGCACTAATAGTCCCAGCTTTCAATGTCCAATGCACCACCAATGTTTTGGATGTATAACTCAGAGCTACACAAAACAGAGGATCCTGCAGCTACCAGGAGAGATCTGGGAAGATCTAACGCAGCTCAAGAGACAAAAAACAGTAGTTCGAAATACTCATTAACAATGTAGTAAAAATGTATTGAATAAAATGAAATAGCACACTTATATGTAAAGCTCTTCACAATCAGCACAGACAGTGAACTCACCAGGATTGAGTTAGCCATCAGGCTAAATGAAGCATTGTCTTCTTCTGCTTCCTGGCCGTCATGAGAGGGAACTCGGATCTCACAGATGTAAAAATCATGCCCTCATGGGAGCCTCTACCTACTAATGTAATGGGCAGTAACACGTATCAAAGGAACACTTTTCACATTTGAGGTGTCCTGCACTGGGGGGAATTTACTAAAGCTGGAAAAGACAGGATTTGGAGCAGCCGTGCATAACAACCAATCTGCTTCTAGCTTCAGCTTGTTCAGCTAAGGCAAAATTAAAAGAAAAACTTGTTTTTCATTTTGGATAGAGTAAGGGAAGGTTATAACCAGGGCAGGACTTAGGGGTGGCGGGGGCCCCTGGGCTTGAGTGTTGAAGGGGCCCCCTGGAGCAGAGAATTGGGGGGGGATCGAAGTTGTCCCTTCCGCAGCCACAGTCCTCCACACACCGCTCCGGTTCCTCCTGCTTCCGTGCTGCCTCCTCTTGCAGTGCGGGAAAATTAACCCTTTTGCGGGACTGCGGGAAGAAGCTGTCTGTGCGGGAAAGTCCCGCAGAATCCGTGCATGTTGGGAGGTATGCGCAGGGCCGCCATCAGGAATTTTGGGGCCCCTTACACAGCTTAAGGCATGGGCCCCCTGGAGCAGAGAACCGGGGCAGGGGGGTGCTGCTGCCTGAAATTGAGAAGCGGGGGGGCTGCCGTAAAATGGGAAGCGGGGGGGGGGGGGGGGCCTTTACAAAAAAAAGAAGGGGGCAGCCATGGGGACCTCTGGGCCCTTCCTTTAATAAAAATAAAAAAATAAACCTCTGGGCCCTTTAATAAAAAAAAAAAACATTTATAAAAAAATACATAAAAAAAGGGAGGTTGCCTCTGGGCCCCTGGGGACCTCTGGGCCTTTTAATAAAAAATAAAAAATATAAACAAAAATAAAAAAATAAACATTTTAAAAAAAAAAATAAAAAAAAAGGGGGGGGTTGCCACATGGGGCCCTGGGGACCTCTGAGCCCTTTAATACAAAATATATATATACATATATATATATATATATATATATATATATATATATATATATATATATATATATATATAAAAATGTAAACATTTTTATAAAAAAAAAAAAAAAATGGTGGGTTGCCATCCGGGGGCCCTGGAAACCCCTGGGCCCTTTAATAATAATAATACAAAATATATACATTTTTTTTAAAGGGGGCCCCCTATTGGGCAGGGTCCATGGACTTGAGCCCAGTCAAGCCCAATGGCAAGTCCGGCCCTGGTTATAACCCCTGTCAGTTTTTGTACGTTTTTCAGCATTTATGCATCTGTACACTTAGGAATAGTTGTCACAGGCTCCTTCAACCAGCAACTGCTTTCCAAGCCTGTTATCTTTGAAATCCAGGGTTAAGTGTGTGTATGGAGATAGGAGGACCTTCTACATGCATTGTGCACTATTTGAAGTTGCTTCATTATACATATCTTTAATTTAAATACAAACAGATTAGGCTGTCATAGTACAAGACCTGTTCGGGACACAGCAAGAAAATAAAAACAGAATCCGAAAGGAAAAGTAACAAAGCATATGAGATGGCACAAACTCTAAATTAAAAAGAGAAAGAAACCCCACAAAACTAAGGCTTAAAGGAGTTGTATGGGTTTGTTTTTTTTGTTTTTAAATAACAAACATGTTATACTTATCTCCACTGTGCAGCTGATTTACCGCTTCTGGTAACCCCCCCTGGGAAGCGCTCTCCCAAGGGGGTTACCTCGCGGGCGCGCTCCCGAGTCCTGTATCCAGCGTCCATAGCCGGCGACTACAGGACTCCCCCCAACCTAAGCTTCATTGGAGTTGATTGACAGCAGCGCAAGCAAATGCAAATGGCTGTGCTGCTATCAATCTATCCAATGAAGAGCGGGCCGAGAAGAGCCAAGAAGCAAGTGCATTCTCGACGCAGGACCTTCGAGGGCTCAGGTAAGTAAACGGGGGGGGGGGGGGTAAGTAATGGATGTTTTTTCACCTTAATGCATAGGATGTTTACAAGCTGTTACAGGTATTTGGCGTTTCAAATGCCTCTAAACATCTTTCCTGAACACATTTTTTTTGCTGGGAGCTGTGTCCGTCCATGGACGTCAGAGAAAAGGATTTTACGGTGAGTACAAAAAATCCTATTTTCTCTTATCGTCCATGGACGGACACAGCTCCTTAAGTCTTGACAAGTGGGACGTCCCCAAGCAGTGTCAAAACGAGGGGTGGGAAATATATCAGTAAAACCAATTTTAACTTCACCCCAAAACAAGCAGAGCTCCTGAAACGGAGGAGATGCAACTTCAAACGGCCACCTGCAAACACTAGCGGGCGAAAGAAAGCATCAGAAGATGCACTCACAGCAACTATGTAAATTCTGGAAAGGCTGTGAACGGACGACCAAGTCGCCGCCTCACACACCTGAGACCGACGCATGTTGTCGGACCGGAAAAGGGGGGCCCGCCCCTTAAGAACACAGGCCTGTATGACAGCCTACCTGATCCACTGAGAAATGGTGGGCAACGAGATTGTCAGTCCCCTTTTGTGGACCAGACACCGACACAAAAGAGTCAGATCTTCCGAAACGGAGCCGTAGCAGGCTAGTATACCCGCAAAGTGCGTACCACGCCTAAAGTATGAAAGGCAACCTCCGTAGGATGCGGCTGCCGAGGACAGAAGGATGTGAGAAACAATGTCCTTATTCTGGCGAAGAAGCCGAAACCACCTTCGGAAGCAGGGAAGGTCGCTGACGCACCACCACCTAAGGCTATGATGGATCAAACATGGCGGCTTGCAAGACAAGAGCGCCAACTCAGAAACCCCTCTAACAGAGGTAAAAGCCACTTAAAGGGGCCACTTCTGAGATAGTGTCAAGAGAAAATCTCTCTGATGTTTCCAAAAGGAAGATTCCCGAAGAACCGAGAGCGCCAGAGTCAAAACTCATGGGGGAAAAGATGGGCCAAGGGGGAAAGGTATAGGACAAGCCTCCTCCACAAAAAAGGTACCCACCAGGGAACGCCGCAAAAAGGCCACTGAAAGAACACAGCCAAGGCTGAAATCTGCCCCCAAACGGTGCTCTAAGCTAATTTTTTGATCCACCAAGCTGTAAAAACAGCAGGCCGATGGACCCCGAGTACGTCCGTGGACGTCACTCCATCTCTTCGCACCCAGAGATGTAGGTCCGCCAGACGCGACGGTAGGTTCACCGGAAGAAGACTACTGTGCCCTCAGCATTGTTGAGGTGACCGAGTCGGACAGACCCCGGTCCCTTAAAGTCTGGCTTCCAATAGCCCTGTTGAGCAAGTCAGTGACTGTACAACAGGAGGAAGTATGGGACCTCGAGACAGAAGGACCTCCTGCCCTGGCAACCGCCAGTGTACCTCCGCTACCAGGCGGCTGAAATCGGGATCTGGAGCTATTAAAATCATCAGGATTCCTCAGCCTCCACTCTGTGGAGCAGCCGGGGAAGCCACTACAATGGGGAAAGGCATAAAGTCGCAGAGACAGACCCCACAGGGCCACCAGCGCAACTTGCGCGTCTGTACCAGATCGCTAGATCTGGCCACTAACCTTGATACCCCTGTGGCTGAGACGAGTGGCTAGGAGATCCATGCCCTGCGAGGCTCACCTCCTGCCAGGGAGTTGACTCCATGTGCCAAGACCAGTTGTCCTGGTTCAACATCGGGCGACTCCAGTAGCCCGCCTGCCGGCATACCTGATGGTAGCCCGAAGCCACCGGTGTGGCCTTGTCAGGTTGAATCAAGATCGGACGACCTTGCAACCCCTTCGACCACGAGGAGAGGCATAGCATGACCGCCCACAGTACTAGGGCAAATAACGGTAGACAAGGTCTACGGCACCTGGTATTTCCAGGCGGACTCCCACCCAGGTGCTAACCAGGCCCGAGCTTGGGAAGTTACCGAGATCCGACGAGAATGGGCGCCTATAGGTCTGTGTGGCCGTAGGTCCACTCAAGTCCAGCGACTCTCGGCCGACCGGACCCCCCAGGCGCCCTCACAACCCTAGAGGTTGGCGTCCGTTGTAATCTCCACAGAAAGGAAGAAACCACCTCCCGGACCGAAAAGTCAGGGATACCAGCCACCAATTCAGAGACCAGAGATTCGTACCACTCGGACAGCATTTCCCTCTGGAAAAAAACACGAGCGTGGAACTGGGCATAAGGTACCGCCTCGGAGGAGGCTACCCACAGACCTAGAATTTGCTTGCAAACGGAGAGACCAATTGCGTGATGTCAATAATCACCACCGACTGAAGAGTCTGCAAGTTCTCCAGGGAGAAAAAAGACCTTCGCCACTGAGGAGTCCGGAAGTCGTAGGCACTCCAAACTGAGTCGGAACCAGGGCCGACTCCAAATGTTTAACACCCACCCGAATTCCCGGAGGGTCCGAAAACCCACAGACACAACCTCTGAGTCAGGAAGTTGTCTAAGTAGCCACGACGGCAAAGCCTCGCTGTCCCAACAAGGATAGGATAAGTGCAAAACTCCTTGGTGAAAATCATTGGTGCTGGCGCCAGTTCAAAAGGAAGGACCACAACTGACCGTGGGCATCCCCATGGCGAGGCACAGAAAACCTCTATGACTTGCGCAAAGTGGAACAAGCATGTATGCGTCCTTATGTCCAAGGACACCAGAAAGTCCCCCGGATGGAGTGCAGCTAAAAGCTATATAGGTAGCAGCCCCATGGTGGGTCGTACCTATGACCTTCTGCACCGAAGTGCAAGTGGCTACCCCACTGAACGAATGGAATCCGAGCGGACCTACCCATCATTCACAACGGCCTTTAGGTCCTTGAAGCCCAAAATCGGATGGACCATGCCCATCCTTGGGACCGAGAGCGGATTTGGATAGAGTCCCTCAAAACACTAGTCCTGCGGAAAAGATAAAATCACACCGCAGCTTAGCAAGTCCCATGCTGCTCAAAGGCAGACCGAGCCGGGAGAGGGAGACACGAGGGAAGAAAACTGTTCGGTGGATCGGAAGGGACCCTATCTAGTACCCCGAAGATACCACCTCGCAGACCCACTGTCGGAGAGCAGGGAGGTTTACGAGCTGTTAACAGCAAAGGCGACCCCCCACTTCAGAGACAGGCAGGGGAAGCTACATACATTGGCGGGTTCGGGTGCCGGCGCAATTGGCTTACGCACCCAGGGATGGATCAGCCCCCCAGCTGAGCCCTTGTCGGCCCAGGAGGTTCGCCCGTGGCCCCTGACTGACGGAAAAAGACCGCTTTGGTGTGGAAAAAGAAGGACCCGGCCCACGGCGGGGCCCCTTCCCCCTGGAGGCCTGAGGGAGGAGAGCGCTCTTCCCTCCAGTGACATTCTTGATAATGTCAACCAGCGAGGACCCAAAGGTCTCCCACCCAAAAAGGGTAAATCAGTCAGGGCGTATGTTAGAGGCCTGGCCAGCATTCCAACCAGAGAAGGCGCCATCTCAGAAACCAAAGCCCTGGATATCAAGGGCGCGGCATTCAATGAAACATCACAGACATATACAGGGCCCTGGACCCGTAGGTCGGTTAGCCTAACAACTTCGGGAGAGAGTCGGCGCTCCTTTACTGTATGGTGCAAAATGCTCACTCAGTGAGCGACTGGGATCCAGAGTAGTGGCCACAATAGGCCGCAAGACAGACCCCAGCATGATAGACATGGAACGGGTCAGAACTTCGGATCTTCTCAGTCAAATCCATACAAGCCGGGGTGTCCCGAAATAGGGGGGGTGGTCACCTATACATGACCCCCGAAGGGTCCACCACTGGAGGAGAAGCCCACTCTCTTAAAAGGCTCCCCTCAAGGGGCACTGAGCCGCCAGGCGGTGAGGGACTACAAAAGCCAGTGGCTTTTCTCATTCCGCGTTTTAAAAATTAGCAAGGAAGGGCACAGAAGGAAAACCTACACAGAGCGGTCTGATTTGTGTGATCCCAAAAAAGACAGAGCCCTCAGCGGAAACCCAGCTGCACTATCCAGCTACAGGGAGTCTCGTACAGCAGTGAGAAGCGCACCTCTAAGTGCCTTATCCTGCACCCCCAGGTATCTGGTCCATGGCTCCATCTGTGACAGAGCATTCCCCAGGGGATAAGAGGGGGCGGGGGGGGACACTCCTTTGACCCCTGCCCGTCCGCAGTCCCCCACCCTGGCACCAAGGTGTCCAGGACAAACAGCAAAAAAACATCTGTGGGATCCCAGGTGGGGAAGGACCAGATACTGACCCCAATAGAGCAACCCATACACATAGTGTGTATGTATAAAATGTTATTGATTTACAGAAGCTCCAATGCCCTATGTAGGGCAACTCACCCTTCGCTGCGCTGGTCGGGGGTATCCCAGGGGACTCACCGAGGAGGAGACTGCCCAGCGCGCCATCCGCCCACAGCACACGGCGTGTGGGGAGGTAAAAATACTGTGAGGAGACTGCGGCATCCGAGGGACCTGTGTGTATCGTAGGATTCAGCACTAGGGGTCAGCCAAGATGGCCGCCGAACGTCCTCGGAGCGCGGCTACGGCAAAATGGCCGCCAATGGGAGTTTTCAATAAAATTGAAAACCACCCGAAAAATGGTGCCAGAGCCGGCCAAATGGCGGCAAAACGCAGCATTTAAACAGCAAAAGCCTCTAAGGCTTTTAAAAGTGAAAAAAAAAAAAAAAAAAAAAAAAAAAGAAGAGTACACACAGAAACCTCACAGAAAAACTCAGGCCAGACACAGTCCCCTCAGGGAGGCCCCCCCCCCCCCGACAGCGGCAAATGTTTGCAATGCAGCAGAGGGAAAGGAGCAGGGAAGGGAGGAGAAAAGGCCCCCCAAACCCCGGGAATGCCCAGCCGTACCAACCCACCTAAGCGGGAGGGACTGTACTTACCTCAGAGCGAGCATTCGCTGACGCATTCCTGACAGACCTACAACCGCACTGGAGGTAGCTGTCGGCCCGGTCCACTGTGAGTGAGACAACACCACAGCCCAGTCATATGTGGCCACCTCAGGAGTCATGAGGTATGGCGTGGCAGACCAAGCCTCTTTGCAAAGGTGTGCCCACGCATGCTGGTCAGACTGAGAAGACTACAAGGATCTATAATATCCAGCCTGTCTCTCAGCCGACAGTTGAAAGAAGATTCTTTAAGAAAAAATTAAAATAAAATAAAATTTCTCCTCAAGGCGCTGGGCCAACAAGGGAGCCATACGTCCATCTCCTTTGCTATGCAGAACGAAACTGAGGCTGCATGCTGCAGTGAGGAGGGTTATGTCTGGAGGAACCACCCCCTGGGCGGGGCTGTTCAACTCTGTTAATGTAACATGTATTTAACCATTTAACAGGTTTCTGCCTAGTCCTCTCCTGTAAACAGGGAACATAACCCACTTGTCAAGACTTAAGGAGCTGTGTCCGTCCATGGACGATAAGAGAAATCATGTAACATACTATTAAATTTATCCTCAAGTTCTTCACATGCCAGATCATATGAGAGTGTTTTGTTAATAGTAAGCCCTTTGGGAATAATGTTGCACTTTTAGAACTTTTGCAGATTATCTATAAATTCCTTGAGGGGGGGGTTATCAAAACTTGAACTGCAGTGTATACTGCAACCAATAAGCGTCTTCCATTTTCAAAATGTAACTGAAAGCTGAAGATAGAAGCCGATTGGTTACCATGCACAGCAGTTCCAGATTTTGTCTGCCCCGGTTTTATTTCCAACTAGCTGAATACCCGGCGTTGCCCGGTCTTCCTATCTTAACCTTTTGGGGAGGAAAATCATAGTAATATAAATATACCCATCTTTTATATAAGGGTGTAGGTAAGGGTTAATTTAACTGTCATATATTTTTATTTGGCATAGAAGTAATGTGTACCAGGCATTATTGAAATATCTCCAGGCGTACAGAAGTTATGTGCGAACATACATTTCCCATTGATTTGCATGGGACTTTAAACAAAAACCCCGACCCTCACAAATGGGGGTAGTTAAGGGATAAATTAACTATCCTATAGTTTAAGTGGACATATAAGTAACATGTGACCAAGTGTTATCGAAATATGTACAGCCGTTTGGAAGTTATGAAGTAACATGTATTTCCCATAGAGTTGAATGGGACTTTAAAGAAAAACCCCAACCATGGCAAATGGGGGTGGGTAAGGGTTAAACCACCTATCCTATGTTTGTTGCTGACATAAAAGTAACATGTGTGCCAAGTTTCATGTTAATATCTTTAGCCGTTTGGACGTGATGCTGGAACATACATACACACGTTGAGTTTTATATATATAGATAGTTTTTATTGAAAGAAAAAGAATATTACAACAATACAGAAGCATCGTCTGCCCTGGTTTTAAACGTATTCCCTTGTTTCTTAAATTAGGAGTCTTTCAAATTTTCTATAGTTTAGGATTAGTTCACCTTTACAACAAATCTTCCTGTGCAGGTCAGGGATGTTTATGAATAAAAAAACAAACTGTGCAGCTCTGACCAAGTTGAACAATGCCCTTGCTATGGGTATAGGCCAGGGGTCTCAAACTGGCAGCCTGTCAAGTCTCTGGTGTGAGGCTGGGTTGCTGAGAGGGCGCCCCCCTGGGAGTGATACTGGGGATTCAGTGCCCAAAGGTGCATGGGTTGCCAGTAATGCTGCAGACTGACTGGTTAGCAAAAGGTGGCTGGGACGTGCTGGGTAGTGATGTTGGCAGCCGTGCAAGAAGTCCTGAGTAAGCGGTAGCAGGGTAAAACAGGAGCACGATTAGCAGCCAAGCCACGGGTCATATACCGGGAGACAGTCCGAGATGAATACAGTAACAAGCCGGGTCAAAGACAGTGGGCAGTGGATCGAGGAATAGTCAGCCAAGCCAAGGTCGGAGTGAGGAGATAGACAGGAACACAGGTCAAGCCAAATGCAGGGGTAAAGCCAGGGGTTTCAAGGTATACAAGGCACAGGAACTCAGGAAGCTGGCGATAATCCAGCAAAGTGTCAGTGGCAGGTTTAAATAGCTTGGGCAATGTTCCAAAAAAATGTATAATAAATATATTGCGCTAAACCTAAAAAAGAATATATATGTGTAGGCAGCCAGCACAACAAGGAAAATTGTAAAAGTGAATGTGAAAATAAGTGTAGCGCCAAAATGAAAGACCCACTTGTGAAGTGGATCTACTAGGACAGGAAACCCTAGGGCAATGTGTTCCTCCAAGTGGACCTCTTCCACTGAGGATGGACAGATTAACCACAACCGGGTGACCCGTAAGTGATGAAAATAAAATTATATATATTTATCCACAATATCTACAAGTGATATCAACCTTATACGTGAAAAGTAAATATAGTGACTGTAGTACAATAACTCATACCAAAAAGGAAAAAGAAACCAGTGAGTAATTATCACAGCATAGGTATAAAAAATATAGTTCTTAGGTGAATCAACACCATCAAAGTACTTCAGGTGTCCCAAAATTGGCAACCAGAAAACACTTTCACTATGTTAGCTTGTGAAATTACAACGCATAGAATAAGACTCCCAAATGATGATAGTACCCCTCTGCGATCATGGGTATACCCAAACAAACTGGCCTGAAGCCCAGAAGTTGGTGTATTATTGATGGATTGAACAATAAATAATCACAGTATATTTGGATGATACAATATACCAATCATATACATTGATAAGGAAGCCTCATGCACTTGGAGGATGCAGTTGAACCACCCCAGCTAAAATAGCTGTAATGTAAAGTCACAAAAGAAGATTGTATCATGAGTCCATCCACCCTGATGGTGGCGTAAATATGATCCTCCCTCCTTGTAGACTTCGATGGATCTGTTTACTTCAAGGAACACAATCCAATATGTTTGAAGACATAGGTTAAATGAGGTACTCTTACCAGATCCGGTGGACCCCCAACCCACCGTACGATGGGGGGGTCTTAAGGGCTTGTGTGGGCCGATTGCCCTCTCTGATCACAGTCAAAATGGTATCCTCTGGTCGATTATCCTTGGCGTGATGGATGCCCAATAGGCGCAGATTGCACCTACAGCCAGGTGTTCCGGATACTCCAGTTAGCCAAAATAATGTTGTTCAATCAATCTCAGCAGTGAGGTAGAAAGGAGAAAAGGAAAAAACTCCTCATAGTGTAAAAATGGATAAAATGTTTAATAAAATCGCTTTCAAAAATCACATCAGTGACAAAAACTCCAAAAAATCCAGAACATTCCATAAAAATTATTCAATAGAACATGCACACTTGAAAAATAGCAAACACAGCAACTCCACCACCCTGGATAGATGGACAGGAGTATTTCAGTATTGTGCAAAGATAGGGGTGGTAGGACCAGCGTATCCTAGGGTTTCCTGTCCTAGTAGATCCACTTCACAAGTGGATCTTTCATTTTGGCGCTACACTTATTTTCACATTAGCTTGGGCAATGTGCCTACAATTGTCAAGGCGTGCGCGCGTGTCCACGCGCCATTGCACATCTGCGTGTGCACAGGAACACGTCTGGCTTGACCATGATGGTTACTGGCGGAATTGCCCACACCACGGCCATTTCCCTGACACGGCCCTCTAGCTGTTGCGAAACTACAAGTCATATGAGGCTTTGTAAGGCTGACAGTTACAAACATGACTCCCACAAGCAGAGGCATGATGGGACTTGTAGTTTTGCAACAGCTGGAAGGCCGCCAGTTTGAGACCTGGTGTAGGTCATTTACATACCTCCCAAAGCCTGACTGGATTACTCTTAGGAGATTGCCAAGTGCGGCCTAGTCATTACTGTTCACCTCCTCCATCATAGGAGCACGTTCTTTCTTTGATTCAACCCTCCTCACTTGTGCTTTCTCTCCCCTGATATAATAGTTCTGAGCTTAGCATTTAAAAGCTTGATCCTGTGATGGAGGAGGTGAACTGTAAAGACTAGGCAACGTCTTGGGAGTATTACAGTCAGTATATAAATGGCCTACACCCAGGCCTGCTGTTAGAAATAACACCTCTCCTGCTCAGCAGGTGCCCTGGCCCAGTACAGGAGGGCTGGCTGTACTGCCTTATCAGGGGCCCTGCCTACACCTATAGCGGCCATCACTAAATGGCAGACTGCAGTCCGAACACGGACCAAGCGACGCTCTCCTGTCTGAACTGTCAGGCCGCCAGTGTACAGTGGCACATCCCACTTCTCCACTCAGCAGTCATTGGTTGCTGGGACCGCAAGCATCCCCGCAACCAATGATGTCACGTGTGCGCCCTGCTTCCTGCTGCTTACTATTTCGTAACTCTCGGCCGGGTGGGACGATATGCCCGGACATCACGCCCCCGCCCCATGCTGTTTTTCATCTCACGGCTCTTACTCTGTCTATTAGGTCCTACTGAAAAAGCCTATCACGTGGTTATACGCATCTAGGGGAGGAGTAAAGCATTGTGATGTTTTACCGGAGTTGCACCTAGCAAGTTGGAGAGCCGGATGTGTTATCACATACGTGTTTTTTATATTTATCTCTTGTAAGTGTAATTTAAGTGGGGTTTAATAATAAAGATTGCATATGGAAGTACACTATGTCTGTCCTTATACATAATCAGAGGAGACCCGCGAGAACAGGATCCCATATCCCATTGAGGAGGAGAGGAGGAGTGGAGCCATTTACCCGGGTTGTGAGGAGACAAAGCTGTTTTTTATATACACGGAGGTGAGCAGGCACTTTGCTTGTTGAAGGATTATAACAGTACAGTATTTTAAGATCAGTCATTGGATATATTGAAGGAGAACATTATTGATTCATAGAGGACATTTTACATTTATTTATATTCATTTTGTGTATCAAATTTTCACATTGTATTGTTTGCATGTAATCACATATTAATTTTGCTGCACTACGTGGAATTTTATTCACATTTATCATTTGAGGTGTTGTAAAATCACTTACACAGTGTTTGGCGGGTCAGCACTATATATATTTTTTTTAATTCTTTATTTTATTTTATCAATATATAAATACAGGTTTCAACATTTCACTTCACGTATAAAGAAATAAAATATATATCATATGTTGATCCTGAATATCCCCTCCTCCTCCCACTCCAAAACCTCCCCCCTCCTCTAGTTAAACATTCCTATTTTTTCAATGTTTTTTATTTGATTCTATATGTATACTGTTCCCGTTATGGTTTTAGACTCTTTGGCCTCGTACACCTGATAGGATAGCCAGAGGACAACGGTCTGAAGGACCGTTGTCTTAGGTTAACCGATGAAGCTGACTGATGGTCCGTCGTGCGTACACACCATAAGTTAAAAAACCGATCGTGTCAGAACGCGGTGACGTAAAACACAACGACGTGCTGAAAAAAACGAAGTTCAATGCTTCCAAGCATGCGTCGACTTGATTCTGAGCATGCGCAGGTTTTTAACCGATGCTTTTGCATACTAACGATCGGTTTCGACCTATTGGTTAGGCGTCCATCGGTTCAATTTTAAAGCAAGTTCTCATTTTTTTGACCGAAGGTTAAAATAACCTATAGGGCCTACACACGATAGTTTTGGACTGATGAAAACGGTCCTTCAGACCGTTGTCCTCTCCTATCGTGTGTACGAGGCCTTAGATTCTCAGCATAGCTCCATGTTTTTTTTTAAACTCTTTCCCAACAGTTTAATTTATCGTTAGACCATATGTTTTTCTTCTCTATACTATATTTTAAGCCTTCCATGGTGTAGGTTTCTTCTACCGAATCAATCCATTCCCAGATTGAGGGGATTTCAATCTCTTCATTCTCAAGTGTGGTATCAATGACTTTTTGTATTGTTTTACCACTCCCTCCCCTCCATGGAATAAAACTACCCATGGGTCTTTTGTTATTTTTTTTTTGGTGATATTCTTTATTAGGTGTAATACTTTCTCCCAATATTTTTTAATTTTGGGACAATCCCACCACAGTTGGGCCATCGTTCCTACTGCTTTACAACCCCTCCAACAGTCCACCGATTTGCCCAATTTAAATTTACTAGTTTTATCGGGGTTGATTACCACCCTATTAGACATTTGTAGTTCATTTCGGCAGTTCTGATATCTACAGCAGAGGTGTGGGTCAATTTCAGAATTTTTCCTATAGTGGTTTTATCCCTTTGTGACCCCAATTCCCTTTCCCATTTTTTTTATGTATGGAGAGGTATCCAGTCTGTCCATGTTTAACAATAGTTTATATAACCTTGATATACTACTTTTTGTACTGTCCGTTATACATAATTGTTCCAACAGGGTAAGCTCTTCTCCTGATCTAATTGGTTGAGGTAGTTTCTTGACAAAATGGGACAGCTGGGTATACTGCCATTCATTTATCACCATTAAATCTTCCTTGTGCTTCAACTCTTGAAGTGATATGATTTCCCCTTTTTTTATTATATCCCTTAACTGTGCTTTATCCTTTTTTATCCAATTTCCTCCAATTCTCTTTTTCCCCAGTGCAAAATATTCATTTTCTTTTAATGCTTTAAGTGGTGAATTATTCTCCCTATTAGTTTGTTTATACATCAGGTCCCATATTTTAAGTGTATTCTGTGTCATTGGATGAGTGTTTTCATCTAGTGCTCTAAACTGTGGGGGATTCCAGATTATAATTTCCTAGTTGTGCGTTACAGTTCTTCTGCCAGGGGAAATTAAACTCATTCTGTAACATCCATTCTTCTTGCTTACCGTATTTATCGGCGTATACCGCGCACTTTTTTGCCCTGAAAATCAGGGCAAAATTGTGGGTGCGCGGTATACGCCGATACCCGCTTTCCTGCGCCGAGTTTTGAATACTGCGCCGACATATACCGAGCGCAGTACACTCGGGTATAGTCGGGAAGTCTCGGCACCTTCCGCGCTGACGTCCTGGACGTACAGGACGTGAGCGCGAGTGTTGCCGAGCCTGCCCGACAATACACGAGTGTACTGCGCTCTGTATATGTCGGCGCAGTATTCAAACTCGGCGCGGGAAACGAGCGGGGAGGACACGAGGACGCCGCAGAAGGACGCCGGACCAGACGAAGAGGACACCCGAAGCCCGCAGGCGGACCCCGGACCCGAGGAAGAGGACACCTGAAGCACGCAGACGGACCCCGGACCCGACGAAGAGGACACCTGAAGCTGCAGAAGGACGCCGGACCCGACGAAGAGGACACCCGAAGCCGCAGACAGACGCCGGACCCGACGAGGCCGCCGATGGACGCCGCGCAAGACACCAAAACTGTAAGTACAAAATAAACTTTTTTTCCACAGGATTGGGGGCCACTTTAGGGGTGCGCGGTATACGCGGGAGCGTGTTATACCGCGATAAATACGGTACTTATATTAATATTTAGGATCTCAGACAACTAGATTAATTTTAAAATTTGATATTTCACCATATTGTTTTAATATTTATATTAGGTTAGGAAGTGTGGTCCTCGGGTTAATGATATAAAACAGAACATCGTCTGCGAAGGCTGCAAGTTTGTTCCTCTCCTGCTACCATAAAACCCTTAACGTCAGGATTGTTACGGACAGTAGCGAGTAATGGATCTAGGGACAACACAAACAGGAGGGGAGACAGTGGACAGCCCTGTCTCGTCTCATTTTTCATCTCGAAGGTGGGGATAGTGTGCCATTTATTTTTATTGTTGCAGTGGGGTGGTGGTACAGTGTTTTAATCTTGGCCCGATTCCCAAAATTTCTAGTGTTTGTATCATGAGTCCCCAGTCTACCTTGTCAAAGGCTTTTTCAGCATCTATTGACAGGAATAGACCTGGGGACTCATTTTCTTTTATCTTCTGGAGTAGGAGTAACGTTCTCACCCTCCCCTTCCTTCCTGGGATGAATCCCACCTGGTCCGGGTGGACCAGTGTGGTCATCAAACATTTCATCCATTCTGCCAAAACTTTGGCGTACAATTTTGTGTCTGCGTTAAGCAGCGATATGGGCCTATAACTAGAACAAAGCATACCATCTTTCCCCTCCTTCGGGATTACTGTTATCGTAGCAGCCAGTGCCTCCTTGCCCATTTCGTATTCGACCCCCAACCCGTTCATATACTGACACAGCCTGGGGGTCAAAATCTCTTTATATTTTTAGGGTAGGTTATTTATAAGGTAGTATGTTGTAAACCCATCAGGACCAGGGCTTTCCCCTGGGGCCGAGTCTAACAAGGCTTTATTTATTTCCTCTTCCGTTATGGGTTTATCTAATATAGGTCTTTCATTCTCATTAATCTTGGGCAATCTGGCATTTTCTAAAAATTCCTTTATTTTCTCTCTTTTCTCCCCTGCCTGTGTTCCCTTCTGTTCCACAGAATAAAGCCCCCCGTAATAGTTTTTAAAAAAGTTTCCGCTATATCCTTTGTTGCGTACACTATTTGTCCTTTCTTATTTTGGATTTTTTTCAATATAGTCTTTTTCTTATGCAACATTTTAGCTAAATGTTTACTAGTTTTGTTTCCCCACTGGTATCTTTCTCTAGCTATTTTATTCAATGTCTTTTTGGTCTCTTGTTCCATAAGTTCCTTTAGTTCATCTCTTTTGATTATTAACTTTTGATACAACGCTTGATGTTGACCCTGATGTTTTTTGTGTTCTTTTCCCGCTTCAAATATTTCTTGAATTATTATTTTAATTTTCTTTTTTCTCTCTTTTTTTTCCCTTGCCCCCAGTGATGTCAAAATCCCCCTGATGTAGGCTTTGTGGGCCTCCCATAGGGTTGACCCTGTTATCTCTTTTATGTTGTTTATTCGAAAATAGTGTTCCATTTCTTTTTTCACAAGTTCTGATCCTTCCTCCTCTCCGAGTAGTTCTTCATTTAATCTCCAAGTATAGGGATGTCTTTGATTTCCAGGTACATTCATTTTCATTCTTACTGGGGCATGGTCCGATATCGTGGATATTTCTATATTCGTCTCTATTACCTTTTCCAGTAAACTGTGGTCTACTAGTATGTAATCTACCCCCTGCTTGTAGCGGGGGGTAGGGAAAACTGGAGACAGAACGCAGGGCCCAAGTTGGCCAATTTCAGCCCCCCTTTACTCCACTCTCCTCCCACTATCCCACTCCCCCTCCAGTGATTTCTTTGTGAGAATAACTCCCCAGTCTTATCGGCCTTTTCCACATAGACCACTTCCTTTTATGTCTCATTTTCTTTTTTTGCCCAGCCTGGCAAGACTGGCAGCTGTAGATCAAGTTTGTTACAAAATCCTATCAGCTCTTCAGGGAACCTTAGTCTAGCTGATCTTCCCTCTTTCTGGCCTATTAAACGAGCCGTGAATCCCCATTATATTTAATGTTCTGTGCCCGCATATGCTCCAGAAGTGGTTTCAGGAGTTGCCGTCTTGCAAGCGTTTCTGGAACTAGATCTGTGAAAATTTGTAACTCTGTCCCTTCATACTGTATAGGTGGTTTTCTCCTTAATTTCGTCCAGATTTCTGCTTTATCTTCATAAAACCGGAACCTCACTATTATATCGCTCCGCCAAATCAGCTTCTACGCTTTTTAATTTTCCCGTCCAGTGTATTCTCTCGATCCTGTATTCCCTTGTCCAGTATGAGGTTAAATATTTTGTTCATAATTTTTCTCAGATCTTCTCCTCTTTCCCCTGTGAGTGAGCGGATCCTCAGATTTTGTCTTCTATTTCAGTTTTCTTGGTCTTCTAGTCTGTATAAGATTTTCCTCTGGTTTTGTTGCGTTAATCTGACTTGCTCCTTTAGTTTACTTCTTGGGCGTGTTTATCTGTTTTCTCCTCCATCAGCACTATATTTTATAACATATTTATTCTTTATTTTGCGCTTATTGTTTTCTAATGATATGCTTTGCTCAATATCCCCAAAGATTATGGATTTTCTGTGGCTTCTTCTATACACATAGCTACTGCGCCTGGTAAATTATACTCCTCTCCCTCTTTCTCTATGTCCTCCTATGGCTAAACACTAAGGCGGCGGGATATAGCATGCTGATTGATTACATTTATTAAGAAACTCAAAAAAATCTTAGTTTTAATATATATTAGTATAAAATATATCAAATTTATAAATTGCTAATACTTGTAAAATTAAAAAATAATAAAGTAAAAGCTAGTGTCAATCATCTTTGACTCTGCCAACACCATACTAATACACAAACATACACAATTAATGTTCAATAAAGATTTATTGGGAGCTGTAAAAAAGTTTTTTGATATTTATAATTTAATTTGAAATGCCCTTCTGAAACTGGGTGTTTAACTGCTTGCCGACCAGCCGCTGGAGGCGGCTGGTACGGCGCATCGTGTAGGCGAGATCATGTAGCTATACGTCATCTCGCGAATCAGCCAATAGGGGGCATACGCCCCCCGCTCGCTCCTGGTGCCGACGCACGCAATCACCGCCGGGCACCCGTGATTGCTCGTTACAGAGCGAGAACCGGGAGCTGTGTGTGGTCCTGTCAGGGGGCGCGCAGACCATCATTTGTATGGGGTCACACCTCATTTGCATGGGTTTGCATGGGTCAAGTCCACTTCCACCTACGCCGGCCTGCGCCTTTGAAACCTATACCACGCCGATCCGCAGCGTTGGCAGCACTGGCTTCCTTAATTCCACGCTTGCCTCTCTGCGTCGGCGTGGCGTACGGCGTTTGGGTTACGGCTGCGTAATGTGCGCCCAACTCTCTGTGAATCCGGGCCATTGTCTAAGGACTAACTATCCGATGGTACCTTTCTGCCTGCAAGCAGAGATTTGTGTGCTGACTCCGCCTCCTGAAGCTCTTCCTTTCAAGACCTCTGTAGTTCAGAAGGCCGGCTCTGTGAATGAGGCTCCTTCACTTGGGACAGAAATATTTATTAATAATATCCCTCAAGAATCTATGAAGATAAATTAATTCCACTTTTTCAGACTGCTGGAATATTGTAGAAGTTTTCTCTCAGACTGGGATCCCCGATTAATCAAAGCACTCTGTAGGTGTGAATTCCCACTGTTAATTGAGTTAAAGGAGACATCCAGTCAAAGTTCGTTTGGCTGGGCTTCTCATATGGATCACAGAAGTGCAATTTGTTTTGCACTCCTGTGACCCGTTTTCAGCAGAGAGCAGACTGAAGTCCGCTCTCTGCTGACATCACCCGTCTCAGTGAGCCACTGAGAGCCTGAGATGCCCACTGCCCGCCCCTCCACAGCTCAGCGCTCCAGTGAGCAAGAGAGTGGAGAGCTGTTGATAGACAGTCAGTGTAGAGGCGTGTGGGAACCGATACTGCATCCACCTAGGTAAGCATGAAACTGAAAAAAAGAAAAACACACCTTTACTTCTCTTTTAAGTCTCCTATTGTTTCTGCCTGTTGGTGAATTTGGCTAACTCTTGAAGGTTCCTACATGATGGGATTAACCTTGTATCAACTCATTATCTAACCATTGTGTGATGTGTTGGATAATATTTGGTTTTATTGTGCATGTGGTGACTAACCTACTTTTGAAGTGTAAAAAAAAAACTGTAGTTCTGTTCAATAAACAGTCGTTCCTTTGGTTTTACCTCAACATCTTGTCTATGTACCATGCTTGGGGTTAAAGGGCTGGTATTGGCTTCTCAGTCTGCTAAAAGGGTTGTTGAGGGCAGGAGGCACTGTTCAGCAGAAGCACCCAAGCTGGGTGCCAGGTGTTTTGGTCCCAGCCCTTTAAAGTGGTTAACACAAAAATGTATGTCACTGCCAGCCCCTCTATTATAACTAGGCATAACACACAGGGTAAACATTTTATTAAAACAAAGCTTCAAAATACATTATTACAGCTATCTTCAGGCCAGTCACGTGACTTCCGCCCGGTCTCCTACTTCGATCCAGGGCTACTGCGGGAGGGGCCGGGATCTCAATCTGATATCAGCCAGGGAGGTCATGTGGCCGCTCAGCCCCTCCCACAGTAGCCCTGGATTGGAGCAGGAGATTTGGGCGGGAGTCATGTGACCGGCCTGAAGATAGCTGTAATAAGGTATTGAGAAGCTTTGTTTTAATAAAACATTTACCCTGTGCATTATGCCTAGTTATGATAGAGGGGCTGGCAGCGAAAATTTCAAATCTTTTATTTTCTAATAATAGCGGCAGGAGGGGGGGGGGGGCGTTGACAGAGACACAGTCAGGAGCTGAAAGGCAGGGAGGGGGTGAGTATGACAGATGAGAGCTGCAGATGACAGAGGCATGCAAACTGACTACAGGCTTAGCAGCCATGATTATCATGGTCAGTACAGAGAGGGGAAACACAGAAAGTGGCAGGATCAGTCAGGTTTTTTACAGTTTAGAGAGGGGCAGATTAGACAGCACGAGCACTGTACTGTTAAATCTGCTATAAGGGAACAGATCTCTTTTTTTTTCTTTTTTAGGGTTAGAAAACACTTTATTAAATTTCCCTTACCACTGATTGCAACCTTGGAAAGATTTACAGAGAACACATCCTCTTCTTAGTGTGCATGTGGCCCATGGCCCCATTCACTCCTATAATCTGTTCTCTGCATGAGTACAGCTTACCTATGGCATAAGATGTACCCATACCATAACGCGTAAGCACCCAGTGGAGACATATTGGCTGGAACGACTGTGGGGGCACTAAGCAGGACCCCACAGTGAAAATGGCTAAACTTAGGAGGAATGTATTTTAGCAATTGGGCATGCATCGGGTGGGGGAATTGATCAACACCTTTCCCCACAAGCCTATAGCAGGTTGACGCACAGGCAGCGCAGCAGCACGATTTGTCACTGATTACCGATCAGTGTACCGGCTCAATGCCGGCACCATTTGACTGCTGTGACCAATCATAGCAGATCGCACAACAGTTGTAAACTTCCTTTCATGCCATCCATTGTGTTGCTACCAGTGATTGCGAACACATGGTTCAGACAGGGTCAATCACAGCCCATCATAACAAAACATAATGAATCGATTTCATTCAGTAAAATGCTTGCCTATAGTAATGAAATTCACTGCTATAAGCAATCATTATGGGGGACGGGGGGGGGGGGGGGGGATAGAATCCTGATCACTTCCTTAGGGTGGTACAATGTTACTACAGTAGCATTATATTGCTTTGGTAATAGTGTGTTAAAAATAAATGCAATAAAGAATGTTTATTGTTGTGTCACCAGTTTCTTCAACAAAACCCAGTACCACTAAAAGAAAGCTCTAGTTGTTTGAACAAAATTACAAAAATGTAGTTTGAGTACAGTGTTGTATGACCATGCAATTGTCATTCAAAATATGACAATGCTGAAAGCTGAAAATCGGCCTGGGCAGGAAGGCGGTAAATCTACCCCGTATTGAAGTGGTTAATGGACAAATGTCCTATTTTGGCATTTTACGAAGCATTTTACAAAAAAACAAAAAAAAAAACACGTTTTAGAGTTGTTAAAAAAATTACACATTTTATGAACGGCTCTTTTTTCTCTCTTATACTGGTGATAAGTTGAGTATTAAGCTGTGATTGATAATTTTTCCATGCTTCTTTGTGTGGGAAGGAAAAATAAAAATACACCTTGCAAGATATGTAACAAACAGTTTGTACTCATTTGTAAGAACATGTAGTAACTGGCTTTAAAATCTCACATGACTACAAGTATCTCATGAATCGTTTTCAGTCTGTTTGCCTCACTTTGCTGAAAAAAAAAAACTTCATGAAGGATTCTCAAGCTGAATGCTTGGCTCTTATTTACATAATCACTCTTTTCATACTTCTTGAAACCATACCAAAATGCAAACGTTTTCCCTTTAGATCTGAATAGAGCAGTGAGAGGCTAGAACCCTCATCAAATTTTTTATTACCATCTGTATCCGTTTTACAAACATTTTGAATCATCACCAAAACAGAAATAGGAGTCAAAATCTGCCAACGGGGACATTTGTTGCTGCGACAACTGTCTATGAAAGGATTTCCTTAAGTTGGAAAGATATCCTTTCACTTCCTGTTGAGCCTACAGGACAGGAAGCAAAGGGAAATCTCATGGAGACTCAGACGGCAAAGAAAAAAACATTATTATGCGTTGTGGTATGCTGCATTACTAAAAATAGTGCATGAAGCTTTTTGGTGCTTTAAGGCCCTTTCACACATGCTGTCCGATCAAGTCTGCCGATCTGTTTTTTAGGGGGAACTGATCGGACGCTCCATGCACCTCTATGGAACGATGGATGTCAGCTGTGATGTGTCCGCCGACATCTGGCGCTATCCGATCCGCCAAATCCAGACAGATGGAAACCCTATTTTCCACCCGTCTGGCAGATCGTATGGAATCAGATTAAAACAGACAGCCGGATCGGTTTTCAGCAGGACTCCGACAGGTCCATCTCAGCACAGTGAGCGGAGATGGACCTGTCATCCGCCTGCTCAGCGGAGATCAACGGATCGATCCCTGCTGAGCAAGCGGAGTCTGTCAAAATGGACGTGCTCTGTGTGAAAGGGGCCTTAGAAAGCCCATGTATTTTGGGCTGCTTTAACACATAGGGATTGATTTACTAAAGCTGGAGTTTGCAAAATCTGGTGCAGCTGTGCATAGAAACCAATCAGCTTCCAGTTTTTTTTTGTCAAAGCTTAATTGAACAAACTGAAGTTAGAAGCTAATTGGCTAGCATGCACAGCTGCATGAGACTTTGCACTCTTCAGTTTTAGTAAATCAACCCCAATGCACGTTAACACGCATCATAACCTCAACATGCCTGTAGTAATGTACTAAACAAAGATATAAATTGGCCCTAAAAGATGAATTGTTTTATGGCAATCTGATTCAATCTTTACACCATGGGTGCTCAACCTGTGGCCCTCCAGCTATTACGGAACTACATGTCCCATGAGGCATTGCAAGCCATGGAAAGTTGCAAGCATGACTCCCAAAGGCAGAGGCGTGATGGGACTTGTAGTTCTGCAACAGCTGGAGGGCCACAGGTTGAGCACCCATGCTTTACAGCATACTGGTTGCTAAGGGTTACACATACCATGATTTTCTGATACACTGGCAAATGGAGCCATTTTCTACTAATACATTTTGATATAACTATGGTGCTTCACAATTCTGTAGCAAATTTTAGCTGTGTATGCCACATAATCAGTATTTTGGAGTTGTTTCTATATTTAATCTTATAAGGATTCTGCTGGGGGTCTGGTAGCAGTTAAAATAAAGAAAACAGCATTTCTTTGGCACATAAAGCTACATTTGGCATTTTTGTAGCTTCACGGCATATTTCTTGGATAGCATACACACATACATTTCAAACAAATATAAAGGTATAGTACATTTTAATTGCAAAGCTCTTGTTTAAGGCATGTGCAACCCAAAACGTGCTCATCTGTAATCTGCAACCTAGGCGCCGTAAGGTGGAGCGAGGCTAATTATTTTTATACCTGTTCTCTCCCAAAAATTGCATTTAAATATTATGTGAAATGTATACTACAGCTATACAGTATATGACAAATAATAGTGTAGCGCTCAAAACTAAAGTAATAAAATAATAAACCACTGTGAAAATTGATATAGAGATATTGACATAGCATATCAGTCCATCTTGAATATACCATGATGGTGTGAATCAACATCAACACAAATATAAAGTCTAAAATGATAAATCTTGAAAAAACTACTTGATCGTGAAGTGCAGTCAAGGAATGTAAGGTTGGCACGCTTAACAGGTGGGGTGGACACAAGTACCTTACAGCACATGGGTCAAACAGGTATAATGAGGACTTGGCCTCAATGTAGTAATCTGTAAATGAAGCAATAGATGGAAAGTAGACCTCAAGGATGGATGAAAATCATAATTCAGACAAACAAACTCCAAAGCATGCAGCAAATGTTATATCATTCCATTGGCATTCAACATGAAAAACAAATAGATCCACATAGCATAATATTGTAAGGTCTTTTATTAAATAAAAAAAATAAAAAAAGAAGGAGGGAGGGGTTGGTTCACACTTACAGAATTGCAGATAAAAGCAAGCTTTTTCTTGGAAGGTAAAAAGTGTTTGCCATGACATAATGACATCAACTCCGGTTTAGGGTGGAAGGAAAAAATGTTTTTTTCGATCGTTTGCTTTTAACCACCTCAATACTGGGCACTTTCCCCCAAAATTTTCAGCTTTCAGCGCTCTCAAACTTTGAATGAGAATTGCACACTGTACACAAACTTCATTTTTTTGTTCACACAAATCGAGCTTTTTGTTTTTTTTCCCCTTTTCTTTTAATCACCACAGGGGTTTTTATTTTTTATGCTACAAAAATAAAATTTCAAAAGAAAAAAAAATTCTTAGTTTCGGTTTTAAAATTTTGCAAATAGGTAATTTCTCTTCATAAACTTTAAACAACAATTATGCTGCTACATTTCTTTGGCAAAAATAACCCAAATCTGTATTTTATTTGGTCTGTGTGAAAATTATAGCATCCACAAGCTATGGTAGCAATGACAAATGTTTGATCGGCCAGCAGAGGTGATGGGGGACTGACAGATGTTTCGTGCACTGTGACAGATGTTTTATGGGGACACTGACATGTGTATGGGGACAGGGGTGACAGTGGTGCTTGGTGTACTGTTTTTTGGGGGGGATCTGTGACAGAGCTGCAGATTGAACTGCGGGGAAAACTGTCACAGAAACACGCATCTCTGTTTACATTGTGACAGCTGTGATTGGACAAAGCTGTTACATGATCGGGAGGGCCAATCGCAGCGCCCATATCCCGATTTCTGCTCGGCTGGATCCTGTGATCATAACACTTGTTCTGAGGATGTTCCTGAACATAGTTAAAGGGTAAAAAGGAGAGATTTGGGGTTCTTTGACCCCAGATCTCTCAAAGAGCACCAGTCATCCTTATTTATATTACCCTCTACAGTGACTGTTTGTTAGGACCATCATGTGTGTGCCCCCACCCCCAGCAACACATGGGGACAGAAGTTTAAACTTCCTCAGGCCTGTAGCCTCCTGCTAAAAGATAAGGGACACTCTGATGGGCAGTCCCCAGCACAGTTTCATACCCTCCTCTGCAGTGACTTCCAATGCCCTAACAACCAGTGACATAATGTAAAAGGGGAGAATGGAGGAGTGTGAACGAAATTGCTAGTACAGAGGTATCTGTGTAAGAATTAAGTCAGACAAATAGAAGGTAATTAGGGTAAAATAAAAAACCTCCAATAATAGAGAGTATGGACTAAGAAAGTCTTAATCCATACTCTCTATTATTGGAGGTTTTTTATTTTACCCCAATTACCTTCTATTTGTCTGACTTAATTCTTACACAGATACCTCTGTACTAGCAATTCGTTCAGCGTCCCTGCTGCTTCTTCCTTTTTCTATATTGATTTTAAATCAACTGCAAGTCCCTCCAGGTATGCCTTTACCAATTAATTTTGCTGTCAGATAATTATTTTAACAACGACGATTGTTAGAAAAACTTTCTTTTTTTCCCCTAATATTGATTTTTTCATTATTAGATAGCTACCACAAGAGGGCTCCTGGATTTGTAGTTGCTTTCAACATGCCTCTCAGCAAATAGCTTGGGGTGTCTACTTTCCAAAATGGGGTCATTTGGGGGGGGGGGGGGGGGGTTTGTGCCATTTTGGCATTTTATGGCCTTCGAAACTGTGATGGGTAGTGAGGAGTGAAATCAAAAATTTGCGCCCTTAGAAATGCTGAAGGCGGTGCTTGGTTTTTGGGGTCCCGTCCGCGGCTAGGCTCCCAAAAAGTCCCACACATGTGGTATCCCTGTACTCAGGAGAAGCAGCAGAATGTATTTTGGGGTGCAATTCCACATATAACCATGGCACGTGTGAGCAATATATCATTTAGTGACAACTTTGTGCAAAAAAAAAAAAAATCAGTTTATCATATTCCCGCAACTTATGTCAAAATATAAAATATTCCATGGACTCGACATCCCTCTCAGAAAACAGCTTGGGGTGTCTACTTTCCAAAATGGGGTAATTTGGGGGTTTTTTTGTGCTATTTTGGCATTTTATGGTCTTCGAAACTGTGATAGGTAGTGAGGAGTGAAATCAAAAATTTACACCCTTAGAAAGCCTGAAGGCGGTGATTGGTTTTTGGGGTCCCGTACGCGGCTAGGCTCCCAAAAAGTCTCACACATGTGGTATCCCTGTACTCAGGAGAAGCAGCAGAATGTATTTTGGGGTGTAATTCAAAATATGGGGGGAGTATGCTTTGCGCGTGGGTGTAAGCATTACTGGCACTAACTAGCTACCTAGCGGCACCAGCGACACTAATACAGCGATCAGAAAAACGATCGCTTAGTGACGCTGGCAATAGAGGGGGTGAAAGGGTTAACTCTAGGGGCAATCAGGGGTTAAAACCTTTATTATAAAATGTATGGGGGTACCTAACGCTATAAAAACCTGGCGGGCGAACCTCAAAAAATAACTAGCTACCTAGCGGCACGAGCGACACTAATACAGCGATCAGAAAAACGGTCGCTTAGTGACGCTGGCAAAAGGGGGGGGGGGGGTGAAAGGGTTAACTAGGGGGTGATCAAGGGGTTAAAAGTGTTAGATCCAGGGTAGCCCCCCCCAATAAAGGTTTTAACCCCTTGATCACCCCCTAGTTAACCCTTTCACCCCCCTTTTGCCAGCGTCACTAAGCGATCGTTTTTCTGATCGCTGTATTAGTGTCGCTCGTGCCGCTAGGTAGCTAGTTTTTTTTTAGGTTCGCCGCCGTGTTTTTATAGCGTTAGATACCCCCATAAATTTTCTAACGCTATAAAAACATGGCGGCGAACCTAAAAAAAAAAAAAACTAGCTACCTAGTGGCACGAGCGACACTAATACAGCGATCAGAAAAACGATTGCTTAGTGACGCTGGTAACCACTGTGTAACCAGTAAATGATCACCGCTATTTGGTGACAGTGTGACGGGGGGGGGGGGCTGGGGTTTGTGTGCCTATGTGTACAGGTGTCAGTGTAGTGCTTGTGTACTCACTGTGTGATGTCTCCGCTCCTCCGCCGGCAGGAGGAGCGGTGACATCACTTCCTCCTCTGCCTGTGTTTACAGTGCAGGCAGATGAGGACGCGCATTGGCTGAGAGCTCGGACAGCCACGGGGACCGCCGCAAGTACCCGGGGGGGGGAGTCCCGATCGGACCCCCGACCAACGTCAAGCAGATCACGTACAGGTACGTTGATGTGCCTGTCCATGCCATTCTGCCGACGTAAATGTACATGCGGCGGTCCGGAAGTGGTTAATGAATGAATTGATAAATAATTTCTGTCTTATCTCTTTAGAGCAATTCATTGTGATGGTCACGTCATAAATCCCCTGATGAAGCGAAAGGATTGGAGAAACTAGTTGGGAAGACCTGACCACTGGCTTGTATCTTAATGTATCGCTCCCACAATATCTGTATATTGCCCTTATGTCTGAAAACTTTTTTACCTTTGTGTAACCAATAAAAAAAAATTATTTTTGTATATCTGCTTCGTTTGGTTTCTATTTTGGCACCGCAATAATCCCACACTCCTCCATTCCCTCTTTTTACTCAATCAAGGGATGAGGTGCCATATTCTTATTTGGAATATCGACCACTAACTACCCACTTTTCCAGTGACATAATGTATGTGCCCTGCCCCAGCATTAAAGGACAACATAAGTTTAGCTTCCAAACGTGTAGCCGAACCTCTCACCCTCTGTATGTCAGTATCTATATACACACATATATACACACACACACACACACACACACACACACACATTAAGATCAGAGTCATAGCAAAAGGAATATTTGGACCTCTGCTGACCAGACCTCCTTAAATCCTAATTGAAAGCGGAGATCCACCTAAAATAAAAATACAATGAACAATGCAACGCATACTAGCTCATTATGAAATACTTACCTTAGAACGAGGCGTCGGTACCTCTGCCGGTCCACTCCAAGGGAGATGACATTTCCCCTTGGCGTGCCTTCCGGGTATCGTGGCTGGAGCCACGATGTCGTCACTCCCGCGCATGTGTGCGGGAGACTTCTTTCCGGCAAGGTCCGGCGTCTGCCGGGCCTTAAGCCGAGAATCCCCGGTGCGCATGCGCCGCTGCATTCTTCGGCTCATTGCAGGTAAAAGTAAAAAAAAGAGACTATACAACCACTTTAAGCCTCCCATCCTCCATTTTTTTTCCAACAGGATCCTGATATGGTAAAATAAATAAATAGGACACATATGAATACATAGAAATAAAGAACTGTTTCTTTTCCTTATAACCCTGACTGCATTATCTGTTCTTGTCCATCAAATGGTTAAATGGAAACCGGTCCTCATCTGGCTTTTTAAAAGACATTAACTGAAAATACACAGTCATGTAAAAAAAAAGCAATTTATGGATTCAGATAGAATGTCACTTCCTGGGTTGGGTCCAGAATAGTAAATGCCACCTCTGTAGGCACCACAGCCAAACAGCAAATGCAGGCCATTATTCCCTGCTGGCTGTCAGTGACACTCAGAAAATAGTTTTTGCCTTGGGATAGACTGGCATAAAACCTCAATTAGGAGGAACAGTTTAAAACCCCACTCCAGGTGGGAAATCCCAGAGCAATGCTCAATATGAGGGGAGGGAGACGCAGATCAAGCAGACCACCACCGGACGTGAGGCCCTATAGCTACCTGTAGACCAACAGAACTAGATGCATATCCCACGGACACAAGGGAGGTTTGACCGGTGGATTTACCCCCAGTACCCCCTGAATGAATGTCTGGACTAGGGAATGAGATGCCAGCGGTCTCTGAAAGAAAAAATGGATAGAGCCGAGATCTGACCCTTAATGGTACTCAGGGCTAGTTTCATATCTACCCCTAATTGACAAAAGGCTAGAATCCTACTAATGATATATTTTTCAGGATTCCCCCGCCCTCTGGATTCACACCAGGAAATATATGCCTTCCAGATAATAAATGAGCCTGGAGGCTGGCTTCCTAGCATTAGAGTGGAGAGAACTGGACCCGAGAGTCCACATTTCCTCAATATGTAGGTTTCAACAGCCAAACCGTCAAATTGAGTTTTCGTAAAGGATAGAACACTGGACCCTGCGACAGCAGGTCTTGTCAAAGTGGAAGAATCCAAGGTTCCCACTGCCATCCTTACTGTTTCATTGTACCAGGACCTTCTGGACCAATTCAGAGCCACCAAGAGTATTGGTATTCCCTCTTTTTTGATTTGATCTTGATCTGTAAGAGCGGAACTGGAGGGAATGCATAGGTCAGAAAAAACTGATCCCAGGGAATCACTAGTGCATCCGTTCCGAAGAATAGAGGATCTCTTATCCTTGACACAAAGGTGTCCAACTTCCTGCTGACCCTGGAGGCTAGCAACTGGAGGCTAGCAAGTCCACATCTGGGGTCCCCCATTTCTGAAATATAGTCTGAAAAATATTGTGGTGGAGAGACCATTCCCCTGGCAACAGTTTCTGGCGGCTTAGGTAAACTAAAATAAAGTGCTAGTACCACCCTATCTCCAATAGAAGCACAACTCAGCGCTCAGGAAATTGCAATTAAGATAAATTACCACAGACTACAAGATAGAATTAATACAAATAGAGCAGCTGCTTAAAATACAAAATATATTAGAAATAAACAGTAAAAAAATAGAAAAATTAAACTTCTGATAGTCCCAAAGTTCAAATGCGTTACTGTAGCAGCGCTACTTTCAAACCATCGCTTGAAAGACTTCTATATATCATATATAGGAAAGCAATAATGGTGCAGGCGGACAGAAGATCAGAAAAGTTCCTTATATAGTGCTCCTTTCACCAAGGGGGGGCAATCACCACGTGGGGGGAGTTTACTCCCCTTTTGAGGATGCACTCACCACAATGTAAACAAAAAGAAGCCTGGAATATTTATCCACTTTTGTCCTGGAAAATTGCACTCTCCACCGGTTGGTAAACTTGCTTGGTCACACCGCAATCATATATAAAGAAATAAACTTATATAGTGCGATACCTTTTAAAAGATTTGAGCCCCATAAACATCCCTTATAAAATATGCGTACCAAAACATGAACAAATCTCAGTATTTCTCAGTATTTTACTGTGCCTCCACTCGCCATGACAGCAAAGCCGCTCGTGCTTTCTTTGCTGTTCCTGGTCCCGGAGCTTCCACAGTGTCTCTGGTCAATCGATAAAAAGACCGTAAAAATGGATAAGTGAACGTTTGCTGTGATACAAAAATGTTAAGCTGCGTAATATAAACGGTGAACAGATTGGAAAAAGAAAAAAGAATCGCGCTAAACCTCCTAAACGCTGTGCATAAGTGATATGACAAATAAACATTCATATATGTGAATAAAGAGAAAAACAGTGATTGTTTCCCAAAAACATATAGAAGTCCTTGTATCATGTGATAGGATGATAAATGAGTCCTCAGATTAGAAGCCAGATACTTTCCAAAAGGGAGGGCCAATAGATCAAACAATCAAGAGAAAAACAAAGAAATTAAATAAAAATTGTCTATAGAGAAAAAAGGAAGAAAAGCAAATCCTCCTCCACCCATGTGAAAAAATGTCTAAATGGTGTAGTCTTGAGTGATGTACATATATGGTATTGATGATGGATGACAATCCAACAGAAAGAGGCCTCCACCGAAGGAGCACACAGATCTGCTTACCAGATCCCGATGGTCCCTTATTACAGGGGACCCCAGATCGCATGTATGGTAATACAAACAGCGGGGCTTAGTGAGATACAGGCAGCCTGGTATGGGTCATCTCCACAATCCAATTCTCCAATGATGATGATCACACATACATGAAGAGCCAAAGGTATGCCTCGATAGTGTAAAACCTTTTAAAATTTATTGGAGAGTAATCATATGTATAAAAACTCACACTTTTGCAGTAAAAAAGAAGCCTCGAGTCTGCTGTACCGGCCGGATACAGACAGACCCGTCAGTTGGGAAATCCTTGAGCAGTCCAGGGGGTGATGCCAGTAAGCCGCTCGTTCCGCCCGACTAGTTTCGTGAAAGACTCACTTCATCAAGGGGCACGGATTGTCAAACAGGATTGTGTAGTTCACTTAGCAGCAGCATTGGATGCATTCATGTAGTCTTTTGGTCATTGTTCCAACATATACATATTACACTTAAAGGAGTTGTAAAGGAAATTTTTTTTTTTTTTGCTGAAATGACTGTTTACAGGGTATAGAGAGACATAATAGTTAACCGATTGATTTTTATCTATTTTTAATTATTTTAAAAGCAATCATATAATGTACCTGCAGTTTCAGTTTTGTTTTTGCATGCCGTTTCCTGCTTATGTGATGTACAGAGATTTAGAGCCAATACAGGGCAGTGATGGTTTGTAAAACGAAACGGATTGGTGTTGAGGGGTTTTAGACACACCGTAATCACACCTCCTTGATTAGTGACCACAGAGAGAAAGCTCCCATGACTTTTTTAATCAGGAAACAGACAACCAGGAAGTGTTCAGAACAGAGAAGGATTACAGCAACATCAGAGCAAAAACGATCAATGAGGACATGAAACCAGGACTGCAGTAAGGTAAAGAAAGCTATTTGGCTAAAAAAAAAAAAAAAAAAATTCGTTAGTGACCCTTTAAGCCTCTTTCACACAATGTGCATACGTTTTTTTTCTACAAATGTTCTGCAAGGAAGTTGTTATGAGGCATAAACCCATAGTGGGAAGCAACTTCACGAAAAACAGATTACAGGGCCATTGATAGTTGATGTGGATTATTTTCGGAGAATTAAGATATCATTTAGGGTCAACTTTAAAACGGCAACTGCATTTATTGTTACCACAAGCATATGGCCAGTGCGATGGCTCAAACTTAATATACCTGTGACCAGCATCCAAGGAGACTTCTGTAGGTGCAAAGTAACACAGCCTGGCACTTGTTTGAGAAAGCTTTACATACAACTACATCTTATTTGTGTAGTCACAAATGTAAGAGGGTATGGTATACATTAACATATGCTAGAAGATCAGCACAAAGTCCATACAAAATATTTTTATTAGCAGTAAACAATACAGCTCATACAAAAATTAACTTTTCATGTCCAAGTATTGTTCAGAAAAAAAGGTTGTATAATTGTTTGTCAAGAAATGTCTCAATGAATTTATACATAAGGCTGCATTCACACAGGTGTAGAGACATGTTTGGCTTTTGCACTCAAAGACAATGTTCTGTGCAGCCTTGACTGTACAGTCACTGCATTTCTGAGCATATCACAGTCCATCTTCATGCACAGAACACTGTCTGAATCCAGAGATGTGCACCTTTTACTTTCTGCATGTAGATAATCTTTGTCCAGAGCTGTGCTTCTATTACTGTATGGATGTAAACCCTGGCATGTGTGTCAGGATCTGCACAGTCCTTGCGTTTCTCAACATGCCACCGATTTTGACAGGCGGACTGCATATAGAACGTGTTCACAAAAACAATCCTCTTAACAGAGGTACAGGTCCAAGCACCTGTGTAAATAATTATTTATGGTTTTAAACTCTGATCGCACAGAGAGAAAAAAAAAACTGACTGAAGTCACCATACCTTTGGTGTGCTTGTTGGCGAATACAGACGTGCAGAGGTGGCCACTAGGCAGTAAAAGAGAAGTAGGTGAATGCAGCATTGGTCCAATGCTGCATCTGTCCCCCGTCGGCTTTAACACTGAGAACCGAGCGATAAAACACTGCCCATCGCTCGGTTATCACAGCTCTCAGCACTGCCCGCCTGCGCTCACTGGAGAACTGGGCTGTGGAGGGTGCAGAAGAGAGGCTGAGCCAGGCATGTGGGCAGATCTCGACTTCACTGTCGCAATCTTGCACGAGCCTGGCCGGCTCTGACGTCAACAGGCTTCAGCCCGCTGTCTGCTGAAAATGGGTCACAGGAGTGCAGAACTGCACTGCACTCCTGTGATCCACAGAAGTACAGCTAAATGATCTTTGGCTGTACTTCTCATTTAAAACTATTTATAGCCATGCCCAAGTATTTGATACGTGTTTGGGCAGCTGGTGAAGATTCTCCAGCTGTTTTGTCTTTAACCACCTGACTAAGAAAAGTGCAGTTCCTAATCACTTTGTGGGTGGTGCACTGGCTTGCGGTTTAAAAAAATAAAATAAAAAATAGTACAGCTGCATTGCATGGCATGGCAGTTATAAATCTACTTTAAATTGATCTTTAACCACTTAAGCCCCGGACCAATATGCAGCCTAAAGACCCAAGGTGTTTTTACAGTTCGGGACTGCGTCGCTTTAACAGACAATTGCGCGGTCGTGCGACGTGGCTCCCAAACAAAATTGGCGTCCTTTTTTCCCCACAAATAGAGCTTTCTTTTGGTGGTATTTGATCACATCTGCGGTTTTTAGTTTTTGCGCTATAAACAAAAATAGAGCGACAATTTTGAAAAAAAAGCAATATTTTTTACTTTTTGCTGTAATAAATATCCCCCAAAAACATATATAAAAACATTTTTTTTCCTCAGTTTAGGCCGATACGTATTCTTCTACCTATTTTTAGTAAAAAAAATCGCAATAAGCGTTTATCGATTGGTTTGCGCAAAATTTATAGTGTTTACAAAATAGGGGATAGTTTTATTGCATTTTTATTTTTTATTTTTTTTTTACTACTAATGGCGGCGATCAGCAATTTTTTTCGTGACTGCGACATTATGGCGGACACTTCGGACAATTTTGACACATTTTTGGGACCATTGTCATTTTCACAGCAAAAAATGCATTTAAATTGCATTCTTTATTGTGAAAATGACAGTTGCAGTTTGGGAGTTAACCACAGGTGGCGCTGTAGGAGTTAGGGTGCACCTAGTATGTGTTTACAACTGTTTGGGGGTGTGGCTGTAGGAATGACGTCATCGATCGTGTCTTCCCTATAAAGGGAATGACGCGATCGATGCGCCGCCATAGTGAAGGACGGGGAAGCCGTGTTTACATACGGCTCTCCCCGTTCTTCAGCTCCGGGGAGCGATCGCGACGGAGCGGCTATAAACAAATAGCCGCGCCGTGGTCCCGGATCGCTCCCCGAGCGGACCCGACCGCCGCATGTAGCGGGGGGGGTCCCGATCGGACCCCCCACCCGCTAATAGGCGAGGACGTACCCATACGCCCATGTGCCTGTACGTGCCATATTGTGGACGTATATGTACATGGGCTGGTCCTTAAGTGGTTAAACGATAACTAAATTGGTACATCCACATTGTAGAATAACCTTAGTAAAACCAAATAAAAATTGTGGTGCCCATAAGCTTAAAGCAGAACTAGTGAATACTTACCTGTCCAAACTATCCCTCACTGGCACCTTTTTCTGAATGCCAGTCTTCGGGCCACTTCATAGGCTGGCGGGGGTTGATGTCACTTCTGTGCATGCGCAGAAGCTAGTCATTCTGGCACTGTAAGCCGAGCATGCAGTTGAAAACAGCAAGCAGGCAGGGCGGGCATTTTATTTCCAAAGAGGCAGTGCAATGTCTCTTCTGCAATAAAAGCCTGCCTGCTGTTTATTCCCGATTTAAAGTGGTACTAAAGTATCAAATAAAAATATGTTTGATCCTTATGCCGCTAGCATTAGTAAATAGACACAAAGATATAATATATATTTTCTTGCTTTAACTTTTTTTTCCCCCTTTAATTTCTTCAATTGCTTCCTGGACTAGGTAAAAATGTCATACATCCCAGGTGCCTTCGTAGGCATTTTTAATTTATTTTTTGTCATCGGTAGGAGGCAGCTTTCTCAGCCAAGCACGCTCATCTGAACACATTTATGAGCAAAGGGCAGATGAATTCCAGGATGCCAAATTAATCATCTGCCCTTACTCAAGATGGCCACGGCCAGAAATGCTAAGGGATGTTTTCCAAAGTGATTTAACAAAATAAAGCACAGATGTGGATGGATGGGCGAGTTTGCTTTGAATATTAAAATTTAAATAGCTATTTTGGTTTGTGATGCTCAGATATTTTAGTTCCACTTTAAATCAGATATGTTTTAGTTTCCAGTTTCCACTGTGCATGCACGCACGCATTTAATATGATGAAAGAGAATCCTTCCAACTAAAACATCTGAGTAGGCTGGTGCAAGACTACTAGCAGTGCTCATCTACAGCATTGCAAGGCAGTCAATGGGGGAGGGAAGTAAGTGATTAACAAACAAGCCAGGTTCCTACTTAAACACACTGAAAAATAGTTATTGTGCAAGTTTATTTCCTTTTCAAAGAAGCTGCCAGCAGCATATTTGGACTTTAAAATATCCATGAAGGTACAACACGAGACTATTCTATTACTTCCTGTTCAGGAAAGATCAGAACTTTTTTTTTCCACCCAATATGTGTATTCGTTTGTCAAATCTTCACAAGTGGCACTAATGTACTGCACAGTTTTCTGGGGAAAAACTGGCAAAACATAAAAATAAATTTATTGAGATACTATCAGATTTTTCCATTCTGCAATTAAAAACCAGGTTTGGTCAATTAAAAACAGAAAATCAGCACAGGGGGCTGTACTTACAATCAATGCAAAGTGTCCCATGTTCTGCAGGCTGCAGTTTTAGTTTAAATCCTCTGCCCTCAGATCCTCTCAGCTATAATCTTCCATTGTTATATGGGTTATTATGAACCGATGGCCCTGTTGCATGCACTTGTCAAGAGTGCCAACTATGCGCTTTTCACCCCCATCCATTCACAAAAGCCAGATTATAGTTGTCAGCAATGAGACATGCTCTAGACATGTAGGAACACCATACTCTTGACGAGTGCAGGACAGGTCCCTTGGCGCCTTATTAACCTCTGCGGTACCGGAAGAATTTGGCTGTGGGGGAAGGGGGTGGACCAGATAACTGCTGTCTGCAGTACAAGGGACACTTCTCATTTATTGTAAACAGTGCCTTGTGTCCATTTAAAAAAAAAAAAAAAAAATAGACCAAACTTAGGCTTTATATTTAAATCAGATTACTACATCTAAGGAAAAAATAAAAAAATAAAAAAGCTTGCACTTGCATTGCAAAAGTAAACTAAATATGACAATTTCAATAATATTGAATAGCTCCCTATCACCAGAATTATTTTTAATCTGTTATGTGAAAAGTCTTTTGTACATATATGACAATGTGTGTTTTAGATTACCCAGCCCTTTGAGGGAGGAATTGCAGGATGACTCCTAAGTAATAAACAAAGAAGACTTGTTTCCCAACATCTCAGTACTGGCCCAGTAAGCCGTTAGAGTGCACAGCCAACGGGACATTTCAGTTGCTCACCAAGGCGCTCACAAAGCCCAAGTTCCATGTTATTTTATAGTCTTGCTAAGATTGGAAAATCCAACGCCGACACAGGTCAACAGCACTTTCTCTGCTCCTTTACGTTCTTCATAGGTCTTGCTCTCAATTTTAAACATGATCTGGAAAAAGCTCCTCAAATGCCGCAAAAACTCAATCCTGCCAAACACACAGGAAAACAGAGTGAAAAACATGAATTCCCCATTTCAGCAAAATAGGAACACTCCCTCCTTCAGTTACTTGGCAACACTATGCAGCCTTTAGCCAGCTTTATGGATTTAGTCACTTATCAAAAGCTACAGTTTAGAATTTAAGAAAACACCATGAATTGGAATAAAAACTAGCATTTGTTAACAGGAAAGATCAACCAATAAGTATGCAGCAACATTATGCTTCCTATGAGGTTTATATTCTGTTCAGTGAGACAAAGTGCAGTCAGTCTTTCGATGGCACCACCATTCTTCAGTTATCACAGTACTGTACCAATTACATATACAGTACCGGTACCATGATAACCGAAAAAGGACAGTTCACATTCTCAGACTCCGCCAGGGAAATGCGGTTCTACAGTGTAAAAAAAAAAAAAACACAAGTGATCACTAGAAATTCCCACCATCCCCAGCTAAAAACATAAAATCTAGGGCTATAAAAGGAATTATCTGGATCAGCAGTCAATATATCACAAAAGCAAACTCACGTATAAGGAGACAAAGGTCCAAGCAAGACTTTGGAAACATCCTGCTGCCCCAGGGTCATAAGCAGCATCACCAAGCTCTGATTCACTGAATCCACACATCCTCCCTGAAAAACACAAACACGTGAGTCTTTAGATTGTGGTCAAGGGAGAGCAGGCCCCAGGGCTGGGTACAAGAACAGCAACAGCAGAAAATTTATTGTAAACACTGATTTCTTACACAAATGTCGAAGCTTCAACAATCAGAGCAAAACTATCTTGTGACAAAGACAAGTATCCAAGGGCATTTAGTTGTAAAAAATAAAAAAAATAAAAGGAAAAAAGAAACACCAAATCAATAAAACTAGCAGCAATATTTAAGATATTCTGGCTCAGCAATTATGGTGTAGCTTCACTGCCCCTTAGTGGTCAAAACTGAGAACTGCATTATTTTGAAAGAACAGAAGTTTTTTACTACGCAGTCTCTTTATATAATCCTCAGGGCTCGTTCACACAGGCACATAGCCGAGTTTGACAGGTATGCATGGGCAGATAACATGGCCCTAGGCACACAGACTCTGCGTACCTTCAAACTGTGCGGGCAAGTCTGTATATAGCCGATGTGCATCCTTTCACTTTATATAGGCTATCTGCACACAGCTCATTGTTAATACAAAAAGTTAACAAATGGCTCTTCACGCTGAGAGGACTTAGCGCCTGTGTGAACGAGCCATTAAGCAGGTGAAGGTAGCTTATTAGAATTTAGACCATAATACTGATATAGGTACATAGCAAGTCATGAGCAGATAAAAAGGATCAATGAGATCATACAGCATGCAGTTGAATGTTGACTGAAGATGAATATGTGCAGCAGCCAAAAACCAAGCAGTTTTTTTTCATGATTTTAAAAAGACGAAACAGTAAAGTTAGTCCAATTTTTTTGTATAATGTGAAAAGATGATGTTATGACGAGTAAATAGATACCAAACATGTCACGCTTTATAATTGCACACACGTGTGGAATGGCGAAAAACAACAGTACCTAAAAATCTCCATAGGTGACGCATACATTTATTTTTTTATGGTTACCAGGTTAGAGTTACAGAGTAGGTCTAGTGCTAGAATTATTGCTCTCGCTCTGATGATCGCGATGATACCTCACATGTGCGATTTAAACCCCATTTACATAAAGTTTTTTCTCTTATTTTTATATTATTAAATTGTGTTTAAAAATTAAATTAAAAATGTGATCACTTTTATTGCTGTCACAAGGAATGTAAACATCCATTGTTAAAGTAATGTGGTGACAGGTACTCTTTATGGAGGGATCAGGGGTCTAATAAGACCTCCAATCCCTCCTTTGCACTTCAAAGTATTCAGATCGCCAAAAACTGCAATTCTGAATACTGTATATATTTTTAAATCCGGCGATATTGGCAGCAGAATAAACCGTAAGTGACGTCGCTTCCGTGTTTACATTCAGGAGACTGGAACACAGCCGTTTATGTCTTCGTTACAATCCGTTTCTGTGTGCCGGAAGTGGCGCATCGCGGATCGGGTCTCCTGGTGAGACTAGAGGCCCAGTAGGAGCGGCGGAAGGGATAGATCGAGAAATTGATTAGAGAATGGCAACACTTACCCTCTGCACTGCATCTATGGAAAAGCAGCATTGTCACACTAAATGGCTTTCCTGATAAGACTACAAACGCCTCCCCTCCTCTACAACATAAGTGGAAGGTGTTTTGTAGTTCACAAAAAAGAGTGGATATCACTTTTAGGACAGCAGATTTCTGGCAGGCTCAACAGATTTTTCCGTACTTTCAGTAATGTACTTTGCTTGAAAAGAGAGAACTAATGCTGTCACCACATCTAAGGACTGTTGAGTTGCAATACACAAAGATTCTACAAATTAAGAGTGTTTTTTTTATTTTTTCTCAAATAACTTTTTATTGAAAAGGTAAGATTGTTTACAGCATACAGGAACATACGAGTATGACACAGCATAAGGAGATATAAGGGAATAAGGCACACATCTGCTTGTGTTACGGGTATTCAAGTAGTAAGTAATGCGGACCGTCTATGTTATTAAGACGGTTTTTATCAGTAGAATAATAAAAGTTCGACTGAATTATAAGATTTCAAATGTAAACCTATTAGACAGAGTTAGTAAATATAAAATTACACAAAATCCTAAAAACTCTGCATAGATATTAGTATTAAGCCCCCATGTACATTGGGTGTGTAGCCATGGTGCATGGAGCTGTTGGTGGAGGGAACAGGTGTCCTATGCCCTGCAGCTGACAGCTGCTGTACCCGGATGGTGCACCAAGCAGCATGAACGTTAGAGCATGTACCCAGAAGGCAGGAAGTCTCTATTCCATGCATTAGTTCCTGGGAGCATACTGTGCTAAACATGCACTTCACAAGGGTTGATTTCCAGAGGAGAACACAGTAAGTAAACGGCTTCATCCATGAGAACTGGGGCATGACCGTTACAACTGCAGTACCATGCAGCCTGGAGCTATGCAATTTAAAAAATTGTGCCCGATGTACTTTTTGCGTGTTGCTGCTCACTGAGGTTTTCCTCAGTGAGCAGATTATACAGGAGTATGGAAGTTGTTTTAGGCTCAAAAACACACACACATTGAACTGGATGATCTGTCTTTTTTTCAACACCATTACCTTTGCAAAAAACTTATCAGCTACACAAGGCTAATGATGAAGGGAATTGCAAAGCAACAAAAAAATTCCTCATTTTTTTTTAAAGGTGGCACAAAACCATTAACACTAAAAATGAGCTACATAAAACCGAGCCTCTGAATAGTCTATGTAGCAAGAGTGTAGACAAGTGCCCTGTGTTAACTAGTTTGGAGGCAGTTCTTTATGTAAGAGTTACGAACGATATGTTTCCAAGTGCCAACAGCCAGAACCCTCTGCCAATGAATACAATTTAGTAGAACAATGCAGACATAAAGTCATAGCGTGGACATGTGCATCGACTTGGCAATAAGCAAAGTTTAAATTCTAAACTGACTGAAATAATTGCCAGATTCTGTTGCATGCAACTGGAAAACTTGTCCATTAACCTAAGACATTAATCTAAGACACAAGTATTTGAGATACCACATATTGACACATAGAACCCTTTAACAAAAAAAATATTTTTCTTCATTTTGGATACGAGCAAGGGAGGGTTATAACCAGTCAATTGCTTTTTGCCATCTGTGTTCGATTGGGAAGATTTGCATTCACTTCCTGCCCTATAGTCAAAACAGGAAGAGGAAATCCTTGCAATGGTAGCTCCCCAGGTCACCAGAACTAGTGTCCATTGCCTAAGATTTCCCCTCCCCTCTTTTACTTTCAATGATAAAACAGGACAAGTGGAGAGGATGACTCTCCTAAAGGGGGCACAGACAGCAATAAAAAAACTAAAAGAAAAAAAAAAAACTAATAGGTGTTCTAATCCAAAGCTATGCCATAAGCGACCCTTTCCAGCATTCCATACAGGAGGTATAGTCATTTCGCTGCAGCTTGTCCCTGCACTTTAAATAATTTAGAGTCACCCTGTCACTAGTTGGTTGTGCTTTCTGGGCAAGCAGTCTTATACTGGAATTAACTAAAACCAAATATGAATGAAGGTGCTTCCTACAAAGTAATGTTACCTTGAAATTTCAATGTCTTCTGATGTTGGATAAACAGCAGCGGTCTTCATACAAAACACTTTTAGACACAAAGGAAGAAGCAGCACAAAAGTGACACTGATGGAATTTTTTCTTGGTTTAAATTTGCATCTGGTTGTGACATTCTAGAGCCAGGGATGATCCCTGCCAGCACAGAGACCTTGGGCAGCTGTCCTGGGAACAATGACAGAGCAGATCATACTGTGCAGTCTGTATACAAGCATAAATGTTTGTATTCCAAGCTCTTCATTGCATACTGCAGATACCAGCAGTAATAAAAACACAAAAACACGATTGACATTTCTGGGAAAACCTTAACACCAACAACCTGATTGAAATGACATTACATGCTTTCATTAGGTTTATCATGAACTATTTTAGAGATATTTTTGTGAGGATTGAAGGGGTTATTAAATCCACAACAGTAAAAATCAGTGTGTATTTGCAGTAAATCATGCTAGTTATACTCACTGTGGAAGCTAAGGAGTTAATCCTGCACATTGTGTAAAAGGCTGTTTGGTCGGGTCTTCTGACCCTCCCCTTCTTTCACAGTACCCAAAGACAGTACAGAGCCTTGGGGGCAATCTGCTCATGTTCAGTTTGGTGTGCATTGCTAGAGAGTTTTTTTTCTTGGGTGGGTGCATGTGTTCAGCAAAAGGGCCAATCAGCACTGTCCAGACAGTCAGGGGTCCTGCAGCCTCATAGGTCAGTCATAAGAATGAAAACTCCTCCTACAAGCTTTAAAACAGACATAAAAGGACTGCTAAATACCGCTGATGAGAAAAGGTATTTAGCAGTTTATATTTACTAAAAGAATTGCATGTACTGTGGGAGATCAGACAAAATGAATACAGAGTCCTGGGTTTAGTAACACTTTAACTTGTTATTAATGCACCTAAACATCATATGATCTACTTGGATGCGTTCATCTTAGGCTGGGGTTCACACTAGTGAAATGCGGGAACACTGCAAATCCACTGTGGTTTCCCCCATCGCACCCGGCTCGCACAGCAGTTCACACTGGCATATGCGAACTGCTGGGGAGTGTCAATACATTGTTAATGACACCCCCATTTCAGCTCGCATATCACACTGTGAACTGTCTGTTGGGAATCCGATCTTATAGGTGTGAACACCCATGCGATCCGATTCTGGTGCAGACGAAAGAAAAGGGACCTGTGCGAGTTTGGTCTGAATGCGATGCGATTTCAGCCATACTATCTATGGCTGAAATCGCATGGACGTCGCATGTGATTTGCAGTGCGAATCACATGCAATATCACACAGCGCACTGGCGTGAACCGGCCCTAAAAGAGTTAATACCCTGAAAATCGTTTCAGTTTCTGGTATATGCTGGGGAGTTAAAGCAATTGTAAAAGTTCACACCATCATTTTGCAGAAATGCACGTGATAACGCAATACATTTTGAATGCGCCGTCACAGAAGAAGAGAACAGGAAATTATCAGCTTACAAAAGTTCTGGTAGGATTAACTTTTTTGGAATTATTAAATATAGTATTGAAAGTGTTTTGTTATATTGATACAGAAAGGCCCCTTTCACACTAGCAGACTGATCAGACCCTCCACTCTCCTCTATGGAGTGGAGGGTGTTAAAAGACGTGTTCCAATATGATTTGCCTTGACCCTAGAACCATTCCTATGTAGTAACGGAAAACAAAGCACAAAGAAGGCGCCTCTGGGCGCAGTCGTTTTTACAAGAAAGCTTTAATAGACATAAGTGGTTCCAACTCACATTTGAGTAGAAAATACAGGCGTGGCAATATGTCAGGATGACACTTCAGATTCCTGAGCCATGTAGTTCCTCGGCAGCCGCGGTGTTGTTCCGACAGATGAATACAGCCGGCTCCAGCAGGTGGCCCCAGAACGAGGCATAGAAAGAAGGGAACAGCAGGCAGCAGGGGATGACGTCACCAATAATGGACATGTTTCGTGTGCACTGCAATGTATGGTCAGTCGCGCTCCTTTATCAGACATGTTCCCTGCATTCCACACCTCGTTCTGAGGCCACCTGCTGGAGCTGGCTGCATTCATCTTTCGGAACACCGTGGCTACCGAGAAACTACATGGCTCAGGAATCCGAAGTGTCACCCTGACATACCATTACCATGCCTGTATTTTCTACTCAAATGCGAGTTGAATTACTTAGGTCTATTAAAGCTTTCTTGTAAAAACGACTGCACTCAGAGTCACCTCTCTTTGCGTTTTCTTGCAGTCCCCTGGAACAAGGTTTCTGTTCCACTATGATGGCAGCCCTGCATGCTTCCTTTGAAAGTTTTTTACCCTTTTTTACCACATCTACATAGACTCTTTAAGACTGTGTACACCCCACGGATCGATCTCAGATCCAATATAGATCATTTTATTTAGTCTTATTGCAGATTCCATTGGGACATATATGGTTACCAAGTTATTGCGCCTCTACTTGCTTTATTAAAACGGAAAACAAAGGAATAATAGGGGTGGAAATAGGCCCCAGAGAACAAAGCATCAGCATATGCGGATGACCTACTATTCCATCTCTCAAAACCACTAGCTAAATAATTGCAAAAAACATATCCTCTTATATGGAATATAGAATCATTGTATTATTTAGGAGTACATATAAACGGCAGATGCAAAATTAATGTATGAACGCAACTACGGTCCCTGGTTATAGAGATAATAGAGAACTTGAATAGATGGAGGCCACACACTAACCTGGTTTGGTAGGATATTTACCCTTAAAATAAATGTAATACCCAGACTAATATATATCCTGAAAATCGCACCAAAAGCACTCCCCCAAACTTTTTAATATACACGCAGATTTACATCTTTCGTATGGAAGGATGGAAATGCTAGAATAGCATACAATATGCTGCGTAGAAGGGAAGGGAGGGGTGCTCCCAGACATAGCTCTTTATTATAGAGCAATGCCTTTAGGATGCATTTTAAATTGGTGTCATGACTCCCCATATAAAGCGTGGGTCTGGATAGAGGAAAGTCTGGTTGGCAGAAACTTAGCAGGAGCACCATGGATACCATCCAAGGCCAGGGGACTATCAAAATGGATATCACCACTAACATTGAACACATTGGTGTGGGACAGAATGCATAAAACTGGCAAATAGGCGCCTAGAACATCCCCACTGGCCCCATTGGGAGGGTATCCATGGTCCCCCCCCCCCCCTAGCGAGGAAAGGGGAGCGTTGGGCCCATGGAAATCCGACAGGAATACAATGCGTTCAAGGTACGCCCCAAGGGGTATCTTAATGTCTCAATCTGAACCGATATCGTCAAGGGGGACATGGCGATGGCAGGGTGGATATTACCAAATGATGATTTTTTTTTTTAATAAACTAGAAGCCCCACATAAGGACTTTGAAATTGTTTTTTTGAGTGGACAAAATACCACAACCCCCCATTTTAGCAAAGAATAGGAAAAGGAACTGGATCATATATTTACACTATCACCAAAAAATAAATAAAAAATTATAGAAGCAACATATTCATCCTCTATAAGCGCATCCAAGAGAGGTCATACAAGTTCATGGCCAGATGGTATCGAATCCTGACGCGATTAGCACAGATATACCCATCAGCAGATGACCACTGCTTGAGGGGATGTAAAGAGGGGGGCCCCTTTCTCCATATTTGGAGGTCCTGACCAAAAATAAGAGGATTTTGGAATGAGGTGATCCCATGGATCAAAAAAAATATCCAGCATACCTATAGAGTCAACAACTTTGCATCTCTTGTTTTATGGGACTACCGGAGCCAAAAAATCCTATAAAAAAAAGTGTCACACCACATCTATTAAATGCAGCCAAGAAATGAATACCTAGGTACTGGAAACAGGAAACATGTCCCATCCTTGAGGAATGGAAAAGGGAAGTTGAGGTAATAATGAAAGCAGAAAGGTGGGTGTCCAAGACTAGAAACCAACAGGAGGAATTTAGGAAAATATGGGCAGGGTGGAGACATTATGCTCTAGAAATAGAAAGAGGCCAAATATATCAAGATAATAAATACACAACCCTGCCACCGATTAAAGGAGGGGGAGGAAGGAAAAGAGGAAAGGGAAATGGGATAATGTCATAAGTTTTCATGCCTCCAAAAGGTAAAACCTGAGGTTATGATAAAGACGTGACAAACTACAACATTACGATTATGTATTTGATTAAATGTTATACATGTTGACTGTAGGGGGTGGAGCACCCCAAATTGCTCCCCCTTCTCCCCTTGTGCGCCCCCTCCTTTTTTCCTCTAACATGTTTATGTTTTGGGGGGGGGGGGGGAGGCAGGAAGAGGGGATACCTCACAAAACAGATCACAATAGTAGAGAAACACATAGCTGTGCGACTTCCAGGAGGTTTCTCTTTCTTTGAACTCTTGCAGGAGCCAGGGACAGGCTACATCCCGTCAGCACCCTATATACCCCCTCCCCATCGAGTCTGAGCGGCACACATACATTTTCATTTGATGCCCATAGAGAAGAGCGGGCTGTGTCTGTCTCTGCATAAGCAGAGTGGACATGGCCCAGCCATCTGCCTGCTCCCCAGGTATCAGCAGACAGATTCCCTGATGAGCAGGAGGATAATGGGGCCTAAAAGTGAGCAAATAAGAAGTTCACTGCTAGAGTTATGCTAATCTTTACACAACTTAATGACAAAACTCCTACAAATCTACCCTATGGGGCTGCAAAAGGGCAGCAATAATGTTTTTAGTGCAGGCTAGAAAATTAATGTTAAACGTCAAACTGTCTGGGCAAGAATTTTTTTTCTTTCTAATATCACATTTAATATTGCACCCAATTATTACACCTCCATATTCAAGCACGTCTATATTGTAAATTATTTTTAATAAGTTGCGGATATAAGAGAACTAAAACCAACCAAATGCTGGACTAAAAACATGGCAAACTGACTCCGGAATAAAGGCGGATAAACAAAGCCTTGCAATTGACACGAGTATAGAAAGCCAAGCAGACGCTGACATTTGGAAAGTAATACAGGGAGTGTTTCCAAGACCAGTCAGTACACTAGTTTAGCATTACTAGGCCCTCCCTACTGCACAAGCCTGAAAAACACAACCATTGCCCAGATCTGCTAAAAAGCACTCACATTCTCACTTTTTTTGCGTGTGTGGGGGTTTTTGGAGCTATTTCACTCATCACACATAGGGCAGCCCATCCACCTGAATGAGCTGCCCTCCACACAGCAAATAGCTTTTTTTTTTTTGGAGCTTGGTGCATTTTCTACTGCAATTTTTGGTGCAGCGCATTTCTGAAATGCAAGGAAACAGATGTGAATGGAGCCTGAGCGTTTGTCCACTCCCTTCTACTTGTATAAAGATGGTCATACACTATGCAATCTGATTGTGTATTTAGTGAGAAGGGTGATCGCTGATTGATTAAATTTCATTTAAAAACGTGCAGCTGGGAGTGGGTAGGTAGATGATGCAGTATGTGTGCTGAGGTCAGCTGGTTAAACTCCTTTCTGTGTCATGACCTCTAGTCTGTTAGGAAGACTGAAGCAATAGATACATTTGGAAACATGGATGGAGGACAGCAAGGTATGTGTCTGTAGATTTTATGGAAAGTTTTCATAAAGAAAAAAAAAACGACCATATCCTTTAAGACACAGCAGGCAAATATAAAAGTTTTGAGCGTGAAAGAACATTGAGTCCTAGGAGACAACCGAATCTACTTACTCTGTATACTTCTTCCAAGAGAAGCTTAGCGCAGTTCTTCCCCAGATCTTCAGGTAGCACAACAGAACCCTGTCCCTGAGGGTTTGATGCAAGTTCAGCACTTAGGAAGTATCCTTCAGTTGTTTCTGCCACTAATGATAAACCAAAGCCAGGAGACCTGGAAATGAAAGACAACTTTAAAAAGGCATCTTTAGATATATACTAAGCTTAAAAATGATACAGCATAAGCGTTAAAGCCATTACCTATACAGTTGAGCTTTATATTAAAAAAAAAAAAAAACACAACCACATAATACAAGAGGAATACTGAAAATCCCTCACCATTTTGGGATTTATTGTGTAAAATTCCCAGTTATACCATATTGTTCCAACTGCAGTGTTAATCATAACAAAAAAAACATGTTTTCTAATGAAAAGTATCTTTTGATCCTGATGTTTACAACAAGAATATATTCTGTAATTCTTACTTCCCGGAATGAGTCCCTTTCAGATGATCTGTGTGTATATAAATATCTGGAATAAATCTATTTAGAATACTTCTAGCCGATTCCACAATTCGGTTGCCAATTTGTGGAGAGACTCGAACTGAATATCTGTTGGTCAAGGGTTAAGGAGCCAGCAACAGCACAAAAAAAAAAAAAATACAAAAAAAAGGCGGCTCATCACCACACAAAACTAAAAAGGTCTCCAAAACACACAGCTGCTCGCATAACCAGACAATGCTTTAATGTGTCATTATTACTTCAAGCATGAGAATAAATCTGAGATTTCAATCCCCACCCAAGAAGGAGTTTAAATTATAGCAGTCATTTGTTGTTGGAAAGAAAAAAAAAATGTGATTCTCTATACTATATTAACTCAACAAAAATAAATTTAGCTGCACAATCTCTCCCCCCCCCCCCCTTTACTTTTTATCCTTACCTGGTGGTCCTGCCAGTATCATTACTGCGAACACTCATTCACCAAACGATATCTATGGTGGAGCTGCACTGTCACTCTAAGACTACAGAACACCCTCTCTAACATATGGGGAGGAGTTCTGTAGCCCATAGAGAACAAGGAAGGTGGATAACTACTGCAAAGTTCATTCTTTGCAAAAGGTCTTAAAAAAGACATTGGTTTTCTGGTAAGATCAACTTTTTTTTATTGTACTTGCCCTGAAAGAAGAATGCTAATGTAGCCATCACATCTAAACGCTGGTAAGATGCAATATACATTTTTGATCTTCAGTTTAGATATACTGTAATTTCACTTGGCAAATTATTGGAAGCAACAAAAAAAACAAACACACACAGGGCCAGTCTGCATCCTTTACAAGTGGTGTATTCCTCTCACACCACACTGAAATCCACCATATGATTAAAAGGGTGCTGCAACGACTCATAACTGCCTATGGTGTACAACATAGATGAAAGAAATCAGCACATCGACAAGCTTTTTTTTTAAAAAGTTCAAAGCACTCTACTTTTGTATGATCACAACATTTCGAGACCTGGCATATCATAATCCGCAAATTGTGCAACCATAAAATAAATCATCCATCAATAGCAAAGAGATCTCCCCAGTGCCCCCCGACTCAACTTTCCCTCCTAAATGGTAAAATAAGTATTTACAGCTATAATATCAAACCTGTTATTGCAATATGAGCATAATAAAAGATATAAATAATATATAATGTGCAATTTGTGTTTGAGACAATGCACATGCATATTAGCAACACAGGCCAATACATGCAAGCAGACTAGTACACCTAGCAAGGCTATGCGTATTAGCATTGCAGGACTACCAAATGTATTGTAATTCTCATCTACAGAGGGTATAGTATATCTAGGCTTTTTGCGCAACTCTCCTAAGCAGCAGAACTTTGAGAAGATTTGAAAGACCAGGGAAAAATAAAATAAATAAAAAGAACAAGAAATAAAAAGGAGGCACAGAAGCAAGAGAGGACCATGTATGTTTAAAGCGGAGGTTCTGCGGGTTTTGCTTTTTTTTTTTTAATTTTTAAATGTGCAATGCATGGTAATATAGCTAGCTAGGTACTACTCACCTGCTAGCCGCTCGTACGTCCGTCCGCTCCGTTTTCGTATAAAATAACTTATAAAAAATACTCCTGTGCTTTTCCATCTTGCTTGTGGGCATTTTGAATCCCACAAGCAAACACTTCCTGATTCCTTGACGCCCTCATCACATGACGCGCTTTGCGAGTCATGTGACCCGCTTCCGGCGTCAAGTGACACCTAGCTATTTCGGATGGTCTCCTGTGAGTTGTGAAACGTCACTCCCAGGAGACCTTGCGCACAGATCCCATTACGCCTAGAGTCGTCGGGGAAAAGGAGCGACACGCCCACTCCCCGCAGGGAAGAAGACCTGGAAGTCATGAAGAATACAGGTAAGGGTACAGATTTAAAAAAAAATGACAACGCTACAAGGATTTATTAAGGCTGCAGATAGGATAGCTAGAAAGTTCAGTTTGAGGGTGAACCTCCGCTTTAACTTGAAGATATTGTAAACTGAAAACCAGAGTTGCATCAATAATAGTGCCCCCCTCATATAGCATGTGCATCAATGTATTGCATGAAACCCATACACTGTGCATGCTTCCAAAGGGAAGAGCCAATAGGCAGAGTTAGTGCACAATGTATCGAGAGACATCATAGGGAACTAGAAATTAAAAAGAAAAAATGTTAGACTAGTGTTCATTCAAGAACTATGTCAAGGAAAGGTTTGTATCTAAAAGGCCTAGTGCACTTTTTTCCCCCCTAAATTAAAGCTACCCAGTGTACCAATAAACTATAAAGGTACCTCTGCTGCAGAAAAGCAAAGCTATATATCCTAGAGCAGGCGTTGCCTCATCCTTTAGTGTCTCCTATTGAAAAACTTTCCATTAATTCATGCTATTCGTCCTGGAATTTGGGACGTGATAACTGTTTGTGAACTAAGGAAGTAGTTCAGCAGCTGACTTCATTAACACACACCATGCACCTGCCCGTCCCCTCCAGGAGATTGCCCCCACCCACCTCTGCAGTTTTATGCTTCTCCAGCGAAGGCGGTCAGTGAGCGCTGTTCCTCTATACACTCCACTGATTGATCATTTTGTATGTCATCTTGTATAGATAATTCATCTGGCAGAGTGTGCAGGAGCTGAGCGATTACATAACAACCATTGTGTGGCAGAGCTGTAGTACTGAAAACAGGAGAAGAGTGTCCCTAGACATCTGTAAAGCTCACCATACACTACACAATCTAATTGTACAATCCCCATTAGACATACGAGCAACTATGTAATTCAAGGGCCTGACCAATTGGATAGGCATGTTATATAGTTTTGGTAAATCTAAAAAGGATATTGTACAACAATTGTACAACTGGATTGCATCGAGTATGGCCACCTTTATACACCTAAAATCAACTAGTAGCACTTTGGGTGCCATCAATGATTAACGGCACCTCAAAAGCAGATGCAAACATTTTGTTGAGAGCAAAAATGCACATACCCCAATGTGCCAACATTGCCCCATGAGCTACTTTGCCGTGTTTTCCGCATGTAGGGCAGTCCATTGAAATCAAGACTGCAACAACATTTTGAACGGAGAGGTGAAGATTCAAAGCTTTAATGAACAAGGTAAGGGAGAGATAAGCATATTTGCATGACTTGGGCAGGAGAAAAAAAAATAAAAAACACCATAGGCTTCTATTGATTGTGAAAATTCTGAAATTCTGTGAAATTGTGAAATTCTGCCAGAAAAGGTGAACTAGGCCTTAAACTCCCCAGGACTGCAGCATGCCACTGTTGGATGTCTCTCCAGACTAGATTTCAATGTGGTCTAAAAGAGACAGGCAGCATCTGATGTAAATACTGTGGAGCCATACAGAAGACTGTCAGTATAATATAGTAATGCATAGAATTTCTAAAGTTGCTGAAGTAAAAAGGATACGCTACTCCTCGGATACGCTTTATTTTGCCGGGATCTGTTAAAAGAACTGGTCTCAGAACCTTTCTTATTGGACAGGAAAAGATTACCTCCCCTCCTCCTCCAGGAGGCATTCCTCTCTTCACAATCTAGAAAAGACAAAAAATAAATAAAAAATAGGACTTGTGTACTCACCATAAAATCCTTTTCTTACAATCCATTAAAGGAGTTCTCCAGGCTAAAACTTTTAACCCCCGCTGTGCCCGGCTTGTAAAACTATACATAATAAACTTTCACTTACCTGCCTACGATCCCCCGTTGTTCCGATATCGCCGTCCCGTTCTCTGGTCCCTTCCACTTCCTGGGGGTCGGTGACTCACAGTGCGCTCAGCCTATCAGCGGCCGCAGCAATGTCCCGTCGCGGCCGCTGATAGGCTGAGCGCACTGTGAGTCACCGACCCGCAGGAAGTGGAACAGACCGGGACGGCGATATCGGAACAACGGGGGATCGTAGGCAGGTAAGTGAAAGTTTATTTTGTATAGTTTTACAGCCCGGGCACAGCGGGGGTTAAAAGTTTTAGCTTGGAGAACTCCTTTAAGGGGACACAGGAAGTCTTTAATCCAAGAGTTATATTGCCACCTACAGGAGGTTTGGACACAGGCAAACAAAATGTTTGGGCCAGTTAGGTATAACCATCTAACCATCAGGATGTCTGCATGCAGCATAAATCAACATAACCAACGTGTGCCATTATATCCTCAAACAGCAATTAACACAGAAAATACTAAACAGCGTCACAGAAATAGCGATGCATAAAAAAAAAAGTCCCAGAAATCCTGAGAACAGAAAAATGTCCAGGAAAGAAGAAGAATCCAGTGGAATGCAAATCCTCCAAAAATCACACAATACACCCATGGGTAGAAGAGAAATCGGCTGCTTACCATCTCTCTCAGCATATGGTCAAACAGGGCTTTCAGAGTTAATGAGGCGTAGCCCTAGCCAATGGATTGCCACTGCTCCAGACAACCATGAAGCATGTAGAAATACATAAAATCTATCCATCTACTTACAACATCCAAAAGCCTGAAACTGCTTCACAGCGCATATATTACAAGTGCATAGATTTCCTATGGGCTGCTTAGGATTAATTCCCGCTCATCCATCCAATTGTTTGCAGTGCATGATGTCACTCCCGAGGGCCCCACCCAACTTGTTTCATCAGATAACGGTTAGGGGGTAGTGCTGTTTGGCAATTTACTGAGATGGAGTAAATAGTATATATGCATCTTTTTTGGGCTTCGCATCACAAGCTGGTGCTAGCAGATACACTAAAGAGGATATATGCAAGCGCAAAGATTTTTTTATTCATATGCAGCATAAAACGGAGGGGTATGACTTATGCCCTTAATGGTCTTGAAGAAAAGGATTTCACAAGTAGTACAAAAATCCTAATTTCTTTTTCTTCCATTGAGAGATTTAGAAAGTCTTTTAGGATGTCCAAAAAGCTGTTCAGCTGAGAAGTGGGCAACACAGCAAACACTAAAAATCCTAAGAAAAACAACAGAACTGGGGACTAGGCCTGCAGCTCTGGGAGCAAAAACAGGGGGGCCCTAATGAATACAGGACTGTCCCCTCCATGTGTAGAACTTGGTGCTAGGGGTACAAGGAGCAGCCTTGGGTACTCACAAAAACACAGGCAAGCTGGTAGCAGGTGAGGATCAGATAGCTGGAGGTGACCAAAAGTGAGTGGCTCTTAGCAAGCAGCAGAGTGACATGGAGATGCTTAGTTAGCGCTCTATGGCTAGAAAGAGAACAAAGTGTACAAGTGGATGACATCCACATTATATCCCAACAGCATTAACCCCTTTTCTTAGTGGAACCCCACAAAAAAAACGAGAATTTCAAGCAGTGGCCTATGTAGTGGAGGTAGCACCTAAGGTTAGCCCGATCGACCAACTCACAAAAGGTGGCAAGACCAGCAGTTCTGGAATGCTAAAGTGTTTTGTGTGTAAAAGAACGAGTCTGGAAATCATCCTACACAAAACCCAGTGCTTAAAGGTCAATTCAGGCTATCCTTGCAAAGTTCGAGGTCCAGCAGAATCAGGAACTAGCACTCTAAAAGCATGGCTATGATGGAGGAAAGCTCTACCAGAGGTGTAGAGAAGAGTCTTGATTTAAGAAAAAGGTCAGAGAGAAAAGGGAAAAAGGTGCAAGCAAAAATAGGTTAGTCTTTCACATTCTCCTATTCCATCCACTAGCAGACAGCAGTATAACCTGAAGGTCAAAGACTTCCTGTGTACCTCAGGCGGTATTAACTACTTAAGAATCAAGCCTCTTATGGTTTGAAAGATTGGTGGTTTACATGGAGTAAATTTATACCCAACATGTAATGCTTCAACATTGTGCCCACTTGTGGAATTGCGACAAAAGTTTATTTTTTTTAATTAAACATTATTTCCCAGAAAAGTGTACAGACAAACTTTTATGCCGCGTACAAATTTTTTTTTGGACTTGATTCTTGTCAAGCCTGTACGACGGCACTATAAAAAAGGGGAAGTTCCATTGGGATGGCGCCACCCTTGGGGGCTGCGTTTGTAAAAGTTTGGTGAGAGACGATTCGCGCTTTTCAGTCTGTTACAGCGTGACGAATGTGCCATCTCCATTACGAACGCTAGTTTTACCAGAACGAGCGCTCCCGTCTCATAACTTGCTTCTGAACATGCCCGTTTTTTTCACGTTGTTAAAGCCCACACATAACCGTTTTTCATGACATGAAAAACGACGCAAAAAAATAGAGTATGTTCTAAATTTTAAATGGCCATTTTTCACGTCATGAAAAATGCTCTGGAGCCGACACACTGTCGTTTTTAATGACATTAAAAAAAAATGCATTTTTCACATCATGAAAAACGGTTGTGTGTAAGCAGCATTACCCTTAAAAATCTCCATAGGCAATGTTTAAAATTTTCTACAGGTTACATGTTTAGAGTTACAGAATTAGTGCCAGAATTATTGCTATAACGATTGCGGCAATACCTCACGTGTGGTTTGAACACCGTTTTCATATGCGGGCGCGACTTGCGTATGCATTCTCTTCTGCGCGCGAGTTTGGTTTTAAATATTTAAAATTTTCAACATTTTTATACCGTCCTTTAAAAAAAAAACTTCCACTTTAAGGCTCACACTGGGGCGCTTTGCAGACGCTATAGCTCTAAAAATAGCATCTGCAAAGCACCCTGAAAGAGCCGCTTCTCTCACTCCATTGCGGGGGTTAAAAGTGCCCCACTGGCAGCCGAAAAGCGTCGCAAAAACTACGGTAAAGTGTTGCTAAAAATAGTGGTGCTTTACCGACCATGCCACTCCAGTGTGAAAGTAGCCTAAGAGCATTGGGCGAAAGTAACGGTTGACATCGCTTCAGCCCTTTAATGCTATGAAGCCGAGCGGGGACCCATCTTTCCCTCACTCTGCATCCATGCATTGAGTGGAGGGGACGCAATTGTCGGCTTTGGTAAGCGGTGGAGACAACCGGAGCATGGCTATAGGAGGCTCTCCCGCCCCCGATAAAAAGTGTTCTTGCGGCAAGTCCACCACCGAGACCACTTTTATCTTAAAGCGCACAATCCGCGGTTTTTATAATACCAGGGTTATGGCAGCTAGCTGCTGCTATAACAATGGTATTTAGCATCAAACTAGCAAAGTATAAAGACGGCGGCGGTGGACGGCCATGTCTTGGTAGGTTTGCAGTTGTGCCATACTTTTCCCAATTTCGGGTGATGGATTAAACAGCGAGATGTTCAAAGCTTGGGATATTTATTAAAACATAACCCTACTTTAAACTTCTCCCAAACTTTATCCCTGACCTGTCTGGTGTGTTCCTTGGCCTTCAGGATGCAGTTTGTTCACCAAGGTTCTCTGACAAACCTCTGGAGGGCTTCATAGAACAGCTGTATTTATGCTGAGATTAAAATTACACACAGATGAACTCCATTTACTAAAAATTGAAAACCATTTATCATTTTCCTTCCACCACAAATATGTGCCACTTTGGGGTTTTATGTGATGGGCAAACACAATAAAATACATTTAAAGCGGGGGTTCACCCGAAAAACAAATTTTTAACATTAGATTGAGGCTAATTCTGGGAAGCACAATCGGGTGTTTTTTTTTTAAAATCAATGCAGTACTTACCGTTTTAGAGATGGATGTTCTCCCGCCGCTTCCTGGGTATGGTCTGCGGGACTGAGCGTTTTTATTTGATTGACAGCCTTCCGACCGTCGCATACAGCGCGTCACGAGTTGCCGAAAATAGCCGAACGTCGGTGCGCAGGCGCCGTATAGAGCCGCACCGACGTTCGGCAACTCGTGACGCGCTGTATGCGACGGTCGGAAGGCCGTCAATCAATTAGGAACGCCCAGTCCCGAAGACCATACCCGGAAGCGGCGGAGAACATCTCTCTAAACCGGTAAGTACTGCATTGATTTTAAAAAAAAAAACACCTGATTGTGCTTCCCAGAATTAGCCTCAATCTAATGTTAAAAAAAAAAAAAATTCGGGTGAACCCCCGCTTTAACATTTTTGGTTGCAACATGAAAGAAAAAAAAGAAGATGCAATCAAGAAGCCCAGGACCTCTGCGACCTGTTGGTGCAGTTGACCACAAGGGAAAGGCAGGTAAATTTGTGTCTGCCCCTCTGTGGCAAATGAGACTAGAAGCGACAAGGATTTTGCGACTTTCGGTTACTGGCTTGTAAAGCATCTGATCAAACTGATCTTGTATTTGAGGGCTGCACAAGCAGCCGTGAGCTTGTTATAACCACTTGCTTGCAGGACATTTTTATACATTTGGTGGTCAGCAAGTGGTCAACAGAGAGAACACTACCACCCTATGCCTTTACTTTGGATAATGTGCACATCATACAAGGTGCAACCTTACCTTCAGTTCAAAATGTTCACCATCTATTCCAAACTTTTTCAGCAAAGGAATAGTTGTGGCTTTAAGGGTATCCACCTTTGAAATAAAAAATAAATAAAGTATAAATATTTCATGCAATTAGGATCTCATTTTAAAAAGAAACGTTATGGTTAATCCCATTTCTTTTTTTAGATTTACAAAACACAAAAAAAATACTTAACCACTTAAACCCCGGACCATTTGGCTGGCCTAAGACCAGACCACTTTTTGTGATTTGGCACTGCATCACTTTGACAATTGCGCACTCGTGCAACATGGCTCCCAAATAAAATTGATGTCCTTTTTTCCCCCCACAAATAGAGCTTTCTTTTGGTGGTATTGATCACCTCTGCTGTTTTTATTTTTTGCACTATAAACAAAAATAGAGCGACAATTTCGAATTTTTTGCTATAATAAATATCCCCAAAAAATATATATAAAAAAAATTAAATATATATAAATGCCGATACATATTTCTGGTTGGGAAAAAAAAAAGAAAAAAAGAAAATCGCACTAGGCGTTTATTGATTGGTTTGCGCAAAAGTTATAGCGTCTACAAAAAAAGGGGATAATGTTGGGGCATTTTTACTAATATTTAAATGTACTAGTAATGGCGGCAATCAGCGATTTTTATCATGACGACATTATGGCAGACACTTGATGCCATTTTGGGACCATTGACATTGATGCAGCGATCAGTGCTAAAAAATGCACCGATTACTGGGGGTTAATCACTAGGGGACACTGAAGGTGTCAAGTGTGTCCTAGGAGAAGCTTCAAAACTGTAGGGGGGGGATGGGCTATGTGTGACACAACACTGATCTTTGCTCTCAATTACAGAGAGCTGTGATCAGTGTCCTGTCACGAGAAAGAATGGGAAAATGCTTACATCAGCTGTGAGACGATAGCAGGTATCCCCCGCGGACATCGCGTCCGCGGGACCCGCAGTCGGACTCACGGCAGGCCACAATGCCGCATCTTAAAGGGGACGTACAGGTACGTCCATCTGCCCACAGGAGCCATTATGTCGACGTATATAGTCGTGCACTGGTCCTTAAGTGGTTAACAAAGGGACATTTTATACAAGGTGCACAAATGTTTGCAGAGCATACTAGCTTGTCTAATGAGAAAGCACTAGCTCCACAGTACAGTGGTAGTACATCTGAAAAAGCTTAAAGTGGTTGTAAAGGTTTGCATTTTTTTTTATTTATTTTTTTAAACATGTCATACTTGCCTTCACTGTGCAGCTCGTTTTGCACAGACTGACCACGAATGGTATTTTCTGGGGTCCCCCGGCGGCTCTCTGCTTCTACCTGCCTGAGATAACCCCCTCTGGGAAGCGCTCTCCCAAGGGGGTCACCTTGCGAGTGTGCTCCGAGTCCTGCATTCAGCGTCCATAGCTGCCGAGTACAGGACTTGACCATGTCCCACATGTCATTGGATTTGATTGACCGTAGCACAAGCCAACGGCTGCGCTGCTATCAATCTATCCAATGAAGAGCAGAGAAGCCTAGGCAAAGGAAGAGGATGTTCACGACGCAGAACTTTCCAGGGCTCAGGCAAGTAGAAGGGGGGCTGGTGATAATATTTTTTCATCTTAATGTATAGGGTGTATCAAGGTGAAAAAACATGAACCTTTACAACTCCTTTAAAAGAAAACATTAAAAAATAAGGGGAGAGAAACAGTCCTCATTTTTTAAGCAACAGGTGCCAAGCCTTACTCTAGCAAGTTACCTCACAATATCAACTGGCTGAAATGGAGCCAAGAAAAAATGTGTTTTGAACTGCAGAGTTTAAATGGCAGGAAGAGCGCTCCGATGGTCTACTATGGTGTTTAAACCATCTAAAGCCAGATGTAAGATTTTGGGTTGATTTAGGCATTTAAAAAAACAAATGAGACTGCTTTATATAGGTTGTGTGTTCTATAATGGTATATAATCTTTGTTTCAAAGATAACATGACAAATCAGCTAAAGAAGCTTGCTTTGCAACTCCCTTTGATCAAAACCCTTCTACTGAGCACTCAGGGATAAATCACTCGAGAAAAAAAACCAAAAAACAAAGCTCTCACTTGTTCACTGTGTAACTTGTCAGTCAACATGATATAGCAGAAAAGAGGGCACAGAAAAACAATGAGGGCATTAATTCCCAGACTGTAAACTAGCTTGATTGATTAAAAGAAAATCTTTCACTCTGGGTTAAGATCTTACCGAGGGATCGACTTGATCATTAGTGACCCCACGAAGTGTAATCCTTAATGGATGTTTCATAAAAGGGGCTAGGCAGATGAGACTTTCCAAATAGTAGCCAATTGAACGTTGGTTGTTGCAGTCATGTTCTAAAGTTCCACCAAAGAGGAGACCTGGCTGATAGTACAATGATGTTCCTAAAAAATAGATAATCAAAATTAATACAAACAGTGACATTCATTAATAGGGTTGTGTGATAGTAGCAGCATGGCAACACAACATAGATATGTAAAAAAAATTGTGCATTTTATTTTTTTTTTATTTTTTATCAGCCTTTTCTCCATGTCATTTAATGACAGATGAGCAAAGTCAAACATTCATGGAAAATTATATAAAGAACATTTATCAAAATGGATAAGGCATGCAGCTAAAATGGGACAAAATTCGAGATTTTCCTAGCTTGTGACGGAAAATATTGATTATATGAAGACAGGAGGCGAGTATCTTATGCATTATCTATCTTTAATAATGCCCATAGCAGAAATACAGTAAACATTTATTGTAACTTAAAAGAAAAAATTCAAAGAACTACCCTTCCCAGCAGCCCCTGGGCCAGCGTAGCCCCTCCCAGACCGTAGCCTATATAAGGGACTGTCTGAGGTAACCTATTCCTCTTTCTTCATGCGAATTAGTGTAAACAGGAACTGAAAGTCCAATTAGACATCTCCGCGGCTGCCGGGAACCTTCCGACCGGAACACAACATCTGAATCTGGAGGAAACGAAAGGACAAGGCCAACACGGACCAACTTCATCCGGACCAACTTCATCCCAACGGGGACTATAGGAAAACCAAAACCATTCGGAGCCGACCGGTCAGTCGTCTTCAGGAACATGGACCAACGGATTCAGTCAACGGCATCCCGACTCCGGATCTGGAACGTAGTAGGAGCCTCCATCTGCGGTGAACTAAACCCATGGATCGAAACGGAACAGCAATCCCGACGGGGTTAGTGAAAACGAACTCCCGGGGCGTATCAGCCTCCGACTTGCAGGGTGTGTGGTTCAACAGTCTAGAACGAGAGAGAGACAACCTCGTGACAGGGTTGGGTCGGGAGGGAAGATACTCGCCTCCTGTCTTCATATAATCAATATTTTCCGTCACAAGCTAGGAAAATCTCGAATTATACCTCAGACAGGAGGCTCATATCTTATGCAAGTTCAAAGCTATAACAATGCATATATAGATGATAACAAATGAAACAACTACAAAATTGATATAGATATGTGTTCCTCCGATCCAAGCAGAATTGGCGGAAAGCAATCGTGGTTACCAGTCCGCCGCTAGCCGTAAATCCTATAGGGAGCCGCCCGGGGTTATGACCTAGGAGCCACCGCTCCTCTGGAGGTGTGGGCGCCCACGGGGTTACGTAAGACCCTGCCATTTCCATGATTGATCGTACCCCTCTGGCTAGCGTAGCTGAGGAAACCGGAAACTGAGGTTTAGCGTAGGAATGAGGAGTAGGAAGAGATGCGAAGATCGCAGTGGGACCGTGAAGGACTAAGAAATCCGTAGATAACGGAGTACGATGTGCGGGGAAGAACGGGTAGAAAAAACCGATGAAGTCCCGCCGCTGTCCTACGCACGACGGAAAAAACCCCGACTCCGAGGCGGGGTCCGACGCCTGGAATGGCCAACGTCGTGACACCCGATATGCGTCTGACAGAATCAGACACGAGGGGGCAGTAGCTCAAACGACAATAACCTCCGACAGAGTGAGATTGTCCCCCCAGTCCTGGCGCGTGGTCAGGATCACTGATCACCTCCCAAGAGCGTTGATACCCTGGGTGTGATGGGCGTTGAAACTTAACGCTTACTAAGTCGGTACACCATGGGTGTTATCCCACCGGTAGTAAGTCTACAAGGGAGCGGTAGTCCGAGTTCGTAGCGCGGAAGGCGCAGGGGAGCTATAGGACCTCCCGGACTCAAACGAGTCCACCAGGTAGTTGGTCATCTCAGACGAACGGCTTCATGAGGTTAACTTGTCGTTGATCACCAACTAACCCAGCGTCCTCCGGATGATCGAAATGTATATCTAGTCCCAAGGCCTAGATCAAGGCAAGTGGAACCCCCGTTATAAAAGAAAAGGTTGCTGTCCGTGACCGACACCCCGAAAACCCAACCATGCGAAGAGAAGTAGGACGTGCGTCGTGAATAGAGGGTGCAGATCCCCGTACAGACTGGGGAAAGAAAGGATCCCATAAGGGAGCAAGAGCCAGGAACACTGACCGGTGCAGTCGTCAGTCGATGGAATTGGGCGGGTAACGAGAATTCCAATCTAACACCATAGCGGAAGTGCCTGGGGTACATTTCGCAGCTGGAACGATGTCGCGTTCCAGGCAGAAATGTCAGAGATCTTGCTAGATCCGTTAGGATTTTGGGTCAAGGACCCCCCAAGCGAAGGTCGTACTGGACCGCGGATACGGTGTCCATACGCAAGAACACACCGTAGGTGGACGTGTGTGGCATTAGAGTCCTGATGGCAAGACGGTCGTCAGGATTTCCACGTGTGAACGTGCAGCAGAGACTCCGCTGTGGGCCACGCCCCTCCTGTGGACAAGGGACCGCATCGAGTACCCCAACCGAGGTGGTTGGCAACCTATTCCAAGATGAATCCGTCGTGGAGTTGCAGGTGGACCTGCCGTGCCGTCTGTCGACCTGACGTAGCCACCACCGTAGTTCAATTATGGCTTCCGTGTCCAGAGTGACGACGTCTGCACAGTGAAGCCCCTGGCAAAGACGTAGGGACTGAGACTCTGAAGGTCTCGATAGTGAAAAGAAGCTGGACAAATGGCCTGGATTAACGCCGGAAACAGGCCGACCAGGCGAGCCAGTCCGCGTAAGGATACCCGTCGTTAGCCCAGCACGATACTGACCTCGTGCAGATGGCGGCCAAGTGGTCATGGGTAGCCGAAGGATCACTAGGTTGGTGTCCACCAAGAACCCTAAAACTCTACCTCCTGAGATGGGGAGAGGAGAGATTCCCCGTGATCTATGGGGAACTGTCCCGGAGGCGTGTTCGTTCGCCAGGCGAGGGGTACGAGCCATTAAGAGTAGGTCGTCCAAGTAGATAATCAACCTCACCCTTTGTGTCGCAGAATGTCGTCACTGTATACAGTAATTACGAGAGATTTCTCAAGTTACTACCGGGCGATAACCGCCCTCCTTTCCTGACCAGGAAGACGTTGTTGGGGAAACCCGGGGAGAGCGGGTCCGCCTCCACTATCGCTTGGGTGAACCAGAGGCCCTGCAATTCGTTGTCTATTAGGGCGGTGTTCAGGTCTGAAGACCGAGGAAAGAGGGGCTAGGTCCATCTCCGGTCCTATAATCCTGATAGACCGGCACTGTACCGTGTTAGACTTTGATGACGTTTGGTCTCATCCGGGATGGAATAGAGCCCTGCCGTCTTGGAATATCTTAATCAGCGTGATCCCGACTAGCCTGCCCTCGGTGGTCGGACCGGGGTCTGATTCGGCTAGGTGAGACAGCTGGGGAACAAGCCACGTTAAGATTCGAGCGGCGGTGTCCAGTCGGACCCGTAGTGTCCACGCATCCCAGGAGGCGACCGCCCGTTGGGCCCAGCCCCGATTTGGGACAGGTCAGTCGGCTGTTCAGCGGCGTGGCCTGCTCACTAAGGTGTGGGATGATGGTGATAGGTCCCAAAGATCCAAGGCCCTGGTCTGTATGATCCGAAGGACCTCTCTATTCCCAGCTTGGGGGATTTCCCGTGTATGGTGGGATACCCCCAGGGTATGGGGTTCACCTCGGGAGTGTGCACAGCCATAAATGGTAAAGGAAGGGGGTTACGCCCTGAAAATGATTCGGTGAGTTTTTCGACCGATCTCCGGGTCCATTATGTGATATATTGGATCACTTTGGGCAGAGGTGCCCAGTCATCGGAGTGTGGATGGCATATCGCCCCCGGATCTATAATGGCTCTCTACGAGAATCCATAGTGTCACCCTGGGAACAGGGTTGGCGTCGTCATAGAGCGCCATGTGCCCACTGCCCTAACACTCATCATCATTCTCATCATCTACAACCTCAGACTCAAGGTGTTAGCCGCCTCAGACTCCGCGGACAACTCTGGAAGAGTCCACGAATGGGTCTGGCTTAGTCCGTCTAACGGATCGCTGCCTCTGCATGTGCATCTCCCCGAGGCTCGGGGGTCGGTCGGAGTCTGGGAGGGCAGTGGGTCGGCAGTCCGGGTAGGGTACTGCCTGGGACATATTATTTACTTCCCCTGTCGGGGAGTCAAGGGCCACAGAAACGTGGCAGCGTTTTGGAACGCCCAGCCCTTCTCAGGGGCGGTAGACCGTTGCCGGATGGTCCAGGCATATGGTGTGCAGGCCGGGGTAACCGATGCCATGGTCGTAAAGATTGGTCTACCGATCAGTTTTGGCAACTGTGTAACACTGTTGAGATTTGGCCTCCTAGGACTGTGTCCACCCTATCCGGGGTACCGGCATGAACAATGCCATGATATTCATTAAATTGTAGAATCTTTGTACAATTCAATACAATTTTTTATACATATTTGTATAATTTATTTATATAATGAATATATAATTTGTATAATCCATCTATAATTTATTATTTGTAAAATTGAATAATGGATTTAGTTATATATTATAAGTAATAATATATATTAATAATAATATCATTAATAATAAATGTATTTATTCATTCAATCCTTAGATAGTTATTTAATACATTATTTATTAGGAGTATGTTGTAGGGAATAAATTCCCCGTAGATAAACATGCTATTTCTTTATTTGATTTATTGATCTATCTACATATTGATTATTTATTTATTAGGATAAATAAGGTATATGTTCTAGGGAATAAATTCCCCAGAAATATAATTTGAGTATATATTGAATTATTTATTGTAGATTCGGTTATTTAAATTATTTAATTTATTTATTTATTTATTTATTTATTTATTTATTAGATATTGATTCATTGGAATGAAATAAATATATTTATATATATATATATATATATATATATATATATATCTGAAAAGATGTACTGCCATCTAGTGGTTGAAAGCATGGTGAAACAGCAGCAGGTTCCTAGCTACGACACCGCTGGGAAGGACATCCTGCGGTGTGAGGGGAGCCTGACGAGATTCTAACTCCAGAGGCGAAGTCTCGCGAGACTACGGCCTCTGGAGTTCTTATTGGCCCGAGGTTGTGAGGAACCGAACGGTCGATGAGAACCGTTCTCCCCCGTCTCGCTCTCGATACCGAGAGAGGTATCGAAAGAGAGGAGAGGAGGAGAGAAGCGGCCGCGGCGGAGACCCCGCCCCCCACCTGAGCGCGCGAAGGGGAGCGTGGGGGGACAGTTGCCCAGTCATGGCGCCTGCCGAGGGAGCGAATGAAAAACAGCGCGGATCCCGCACGGACGCCGCAGTGCTCCGGCGTCAAAGAAAGGGAAAAAACCCGAGCAAAGAATCAAAGAATTGGAAACAAACAAACGTGGCCTCTCAAACATATCTGCCTGACACCGCTCCGGTGTCAGGCAGACAGAAATAAAGCGCAGAAACGGGGGATAGCAGGGAGAACCCCCAGTATTCCACATCTTCCAAAACTACAGAACAATCCATTCCGACAAAATACCTGACACCGGGGCATTCGGTATCAGGGAGGAATTCCAGGGAAACTCCCCATGTTCCACAATACCTCAAACATATCAGTCAAGACTGAACAAAATCACCTGACACCGGGGCACTCGGTATCAGAGACCATATATACAATCAAACAATAAAGGTACATGAAACACCTATCTTGTAAATAATAAAGATACAAGAAGTACCTATCCTGTAAATAATAAAGGTACATGAAATACCTATCCTGTAAATAATAAAGGTACATGAAATACCTATCCTGTAAATAATAAAGGTACATGAAATACTTATCTTGTGTGCTCTGCCATGAGCAGAAAGAAAGAGGAATAGGTTACCTCAGACAGTCCCTTATATAGGCTACGGTCTGGGAGGGGCTACGCTGGCCCAGGGGCTGCTGGGAAGGGTAGTTCTTTGAATTTTTTCTTTTAAGTTACAATAAATGTTTACTGTATTTCTGCTATGGGCATTATTAAAGATAGATAATGCATAAGATATGAGCCTCCTGTCTGAGGTATAATCCTAATTTGGACTTGGGTTATGTATACACAAGTGCTAAAAACATGTCAAGGATCTAGAGTTATTAGAGTAACGTATGAAGAGAACTGGATGTTTTTGAAAAAGATGCAATAGAAGAAAAATAAGAAAAATCGATAAATGTATACGTTCTAGAAACACTTTCAAAACAAAAAAAAATTCAGCTGGAGGAGTTTTACTAAGCAGGGTTTATAATTTTTTTGACAGAAGTTGCATGAACATATGGATATATAAACACACACACACAAGCTCTGCAGTTAAATGAAGTTATGTTACTTATAAGTAAATATGAGTAAACTGTACGGATCATAAGTGCACATGCAATGTACATCCACTTCAATATGCATGCAAAAAAAATAAAAGCCATTTAATTCAAGAAACTGGTATAAAAAGATTTGTACTGTCACAGTTTGTGTAAATCGGGTCATGCATAGCTAGTCAGAACAGGGAATCCAGATTTTCCCATATGCCAGTGAACTAAACAATCTCTCATCAAGCTTTATTTCTGATCCAGGGTATTTTAAAGTTTTAGTTTCTTTATACGGATAGATAACTGGCAATACATAAGCTGGATTGTGCAACATTTCACTACAAAACAAAATCTCCTTTAGTCTTGCAGAAACTTGTCTGAACACTACCATTAATGCAAGAATGAGGAAAATATGACATTAGAAAAGCAAGAAAAAAAGTTTAACAGTTGCAAAAGACACAACAATCTTAAATAACTAGGGGCCAAACCTGTGCTGCACATTGGTAGGTACAGTGTTCACTGCGTGTCTCTTCCTTTTATCCATTATTAAACTGTAAACTCATCCCGTGTGCTGCTCTCCTGCGCAAGTGGCGTGATAAACATGTTTTTTTGCTTTTAATAGTCCCACGAAAAATGTTAGCGGTGTGATTGTACTTTGCTCCCTAGTGCTGCCAAAACAGTTTAACCACTAGAGATACATTTTAGTGTCAACACTTTTCAGGGCTCTCTACTTTTATGAACACAAACCTATCATATAAATGAAAAAACAAACACCCACCAGTCCTACCTTTAGCAGCACACTATTCCCTACCACCATGCACTCAAATGACTTCAGGGAATGAAGGGAAATGTGACATCTTACAATGCAGCACCTGAGCAGATCCTTCATCCTCAGCAGAGAAGATTAGAGATGTGTGAACAGGACGTTTCACATTTCTGACAGATGCACTTTAAATCTATAAACCAACTTTACAAGGCAAGTGTATATATTTAAATATTTTTTTGCTGGAGCATTACCAATAAACAGGCTCTAAACTATACACAGAAATAACGGTCAGCCTAATAAAATGTCATCTGATTTTCAGAGTCAACATTGGTTCATATTGCTACTCGTTCCTGCCCCATTACAAAGCGTCACTCCTCTGCCAACACTGTTTAAATAAGATGCCTGCAAAACAAATATGGACAAAGAATACTTGGAATATTCTTTAAATAAACAGGACTATGCGCTGCCAAATTTCTTTGTTCAAGGGAATGGATTGCCACTCAAAACAGATGACGAACTGGTAGCAATCACTGGTACAGTGCTCAGAGTCCAAAAACTAGGCTCACTATGCACAGAACACCGCTGACCGTACCATACATGTGCGACACATGATCCCTCCATCAAATAAGTGTGAACTGACCAAAATTCCACATCTCTCCGATTTTTACAGGATGCTTGCCAATTAGCATATCAAAAACTGCTGAACTAAATGTAAGCAAGACAATAAACGGAAAGCCCGCTGAAATTAAAATGGAAACAAAAGACCAATACAATTCCTGAAAATCATTTTATTTTTTACTATAAAAAACTATAGTCAAAACTGTAACCCTATTTTGGATAGAGTACATGAGTTTTAACCTGTCAATTTATTTTTTGGAATCTGTGTTCCATTGGGGAGATTAATTTTAATTTCCTGCCCCATAGCCAAAACAGGAAGCAAGAATAAATCCCTGCAAAGAGAATCCCTTGGGGACCCCAGGTCACCAGAACTAGTGTCCTCAGTTTTTTTGGTAAAACCTAACTCAGCCTCTCAACCAGGGTGACATGGAAAGCTGGTTGAGAGAGGATGTAGATCACACTCCCCATGTGCCAGTCTACAACAGTTCGGAGCTCTGCTGGTCTCAGCCCTGTAGAGATACAAGACTGAGACTGCCAGAGCTCCGAACTGTACATTGGCACAGGGGGAGCGTGATCTACAGCCTCTCGCCACGCCAGGATGCCATGGCACATTGGAGCTTGAGAAGCAGCTTGATCATGGGGAACAAATGACACACAAGAGCAGTGGAAAGGGAGGTTTCTTCCTGAGGCCTGACTGACTCTCCCTACAGTGCAATACTAAAAGAAACGGCTAACCCGCCAGTTAGCTATGAGCTCTCGAACACGGAGCTCCAACCTACTGCTATAGGGGAGAGAAAGCATGTTTTGAATGGGGGGGGGGGGGGGGGTGGTTGTTTAAGCACAGAAAGAGCTCACTCCTGTGATGGCAAGGGTTTTCCCAGCCAGGCCTCATAAGGTATGTAAATTGCCTACACTTAGCAAGGGAATGGTTCAACTTTGGCCAAAGCTGCACAGCTTGTGTTACAGTACCTGTTGCCGAGAATGTGTTTCCAGCACGACAGCATCGCGCCGATTCTCGGCGACAGGGTGCCGACATCTCGCACTCGCCGGAATAGACAAAGCACATTCCAGCGAGCGCGTCATAGAAGCGACGGGAGATCCGACTTGGATTCCCGCCAATTCTAGCTTCGGCGTTTGGTATGAATCCTGAGAGGGAGAACTCCCACGCCAAATTTTAAATGAAAAACCGACATGGGTTCCCCCCCCAGGAGCATACCAGGCCCTTAGGTCTGGTATGGGTTGTAAGAGAACCAGACGGCGGTGAAAAAGCCGCCCCCCCTGCTAAAAGAGCTAAAGAAGACAGGGGGGGCCCCCGGAGCAGACTAATAAATTACTTTAAAACCCCTGTGCCGTGTGTTTTACTTTTTAACACTTTGCCTCCAGGTGAATGGGTAGGGGTACGATGTACTCCATATTCATTCACTTAAGGTGGGGGGCAGGTATCTGGGGCCCCCTTATTTAAGGGGGCTTCCAGATTCCGATAAGCCCCCCCGCAGACCCCGACAACCAACGGCCAGGGTTGTCGGGAAGAGGCCCTGTCCTTAACATGGGGACAGGGTGCTCAGGGGGGGGGGGGGGCGCTCGCTCGTCCCCACTCCTTTCCTTGCCGGCCAGGGGGGTCTCCTTACAACCCATACCAGACCTAAGGGCCTGGTATGCTCCTGGGGGGGGGGGACCCATGTCGGTTTTTTATTTAAAATTTGGCGTGGGAGTTCTCCCTCTCAGGATTCATGCCAAACGCTGCAGCTAGAATTGGCGGGAATCCAAGTCGGATCTCCCGTCGCTTCTATGACGTCTTTGTCTCCATCGCGGCAAGCCAGCTCGGCGCTGGCTCCCGCGAAGGGGCTCGTAGGTGGTCAATCTCGCCGAGAAAGGGAGCGAGATTGACACAATATCGCGGTCACCTACTGTATCTACAGACATCTCTTATCAGCACATGCAGCTTTCTGGTAAAGGTGAACCATGCCTTTAAAACTCAACACCAGCTTTCTTTTGGTGGCATTTGATCACCTCTGCGGTTTTAATTTTTTTTGCGCTATAAACAAAAATAGAGCGACAATTTTGAAAAAAAAATATATATATATATATATATATATATATATATATATATATATATATATATATATATATATATATATATATATATATATATATATATATATATATATATATATATATATATATATATATATATATATATATAATTTTTTTTTACTATAATAAATACCCCCCAAAAAAGATATACATTTTTTATTTTTTTTCTGTTTAGCCGATACATATTCTTGTACATATTTTTGGTAAAAATAAATAAATAAATCGCAATAAGCGTTTAACAATTGGTTTGCGCAAAATTTATAATGTTTACAAAATAGGGGATAGTTTTATGGCATTTTTATTAATATTTTTTTGTTTTTACTACCAATGGCGGCGATCAGCGATTTTTTTCGTGACTGCGGAATTATGGCGGACACATCGGACAATTTTGACACATTTTTGGCACCATTGTCATTTTCACAGCAAAAATTGCTATATAAATGCAGTTTACTGTGAAAATGACAATTGCAGTTTAGTAGTTAACTACTAGGGGGCACTGTAGGGGATCTGTGTTTCTAACTGTAGGGGGGGCGGGGCTGATCGCCTTTCCCTATATCAGGGAACAGACGATCAGTGACATTGCCACTGTGAAGAGCGGGGAAGGTGTGTGTGCGCGCACACACACACACACACACACACACACACACACACACACACACACACACACACACACACACCTCTCCCCGTTCTTCAGCTCCTGTGACCGATCGCGGGACACCGGGTCGCGGGCGCGCGCCCACGACTGGGCACTTAAAGGTGATGTACAGGTACGTGTCTGTGCCCAGCCGTGCCATTCTGGCAACGTAAATGTGCAGGAGGCAGTCCTTAAGCGTTTAAGCTAATAACAGTGGTTAAGCAAATTAAATGTTACCATGTTTTTATTGAACACACCATGTAAACATTCACCGTGCAGGTGGAAAAAGTATGTGAACCCTTGGATTTAATAACTGGTTGAACCTCCTTTGGCAGCAATAACTTCAACCAGACGTTTCCTGTTGTTGCAGATCAGACGTGCACAACGGTCAGGAGTAATTCTTGACCATTCCTCTTTACAGAACTGTTTCAGTTCAGCAATATTCTTGTGATGTCTGGTGTGAATCGCTTTCTTGAGGTCATGCCACAGCATCTTAATCGGGTTGAGGTCAGGACTGACTGGGCCACTCCAGAAGGCATATTTTCTTCTGTTTAAGCCATTCTGCCGATTTACTTCTATGCTTTGGGTCGAAGTCCTGTTGCAACACCAATCTTCTGTTGAGCTTCAGATAGTGGACAGATGGCCTTAAGTTCTCCTGCAAAATGTCTTCATAAACTTGGGAATTCATGTTTCCTTCGATAATCGCAATCCGTCCAGGCCCTGATGCAGCAAAGCAGCCCCAAACCATGATGCCCCCACCACCATACTTCACAGTTGGGATGAGGTTTTGATGTTGGTGTGCCTTTTTTTCTCCACAGTGTTGTGCGTTTCTTCCAAACAACTCAACTTTGGTTTCATCTGTCCACAGAATATTTTGCCAGTACTGCTGTGGAACATCTAGGTGCTCTTGTGCAAGCTGTAAATGTGCAGCAATGTGTTTTTTTGGACAGCTGTGGCCTCCTCTGTGGTATCCTGCCATGAAACCCATTCTTGTTTAGTGTTTTACGCATTGTAGAATCACTAACAGGGATGTTAGCATATGCCAGAGACTTTTGTAAGTCATTAGCTGACACTCTAGGATTCTTCTTCACCTCATTGAGCAGTCTGCGCTGTGCTCTTGAAGTCATCTTTACAGGACGGCCACTCCTTGGGGGAAAAAGCAGCAGTGCTGAACTTTCTTCATTTATAGACAATTTGTCTTACCGTGGACTGATGAACAGCAAGGCTTTTGCATATACTTTTATAACCCTTTCCAGCTTTATGCAAGTCAACAATTCTTAATGGTAGGTCTTCTGAGAGCTCTTTTGTGCGAGGCATCATTCACATCAGGCAATGCTTCTTGTGAAAAGCAAACCCAGAACTGGTGTGTGTGTTTTTTTTAGGGTAGGGCAGCTGTAACCAACACCTCCAATCTCATCCCATTGATTGGACTCCAGTTGGCTGTAACCTCACTCTAATTAGCTCTTGGAGATGCCATTAGTCTAGGGCAGGGATAAGCAATTAGCGGACCTCCAGATGTTGCCAAACTACAAGTCCCATGAGGCATAGCGAGACTCTGACAGCATCAAGCATGACTCCCAGAGGCAGAGGCATGATGGGACTTGTAGTTTGGCAACAGCTGGAGGTCCGCTAATTGCTTATCCCTGGTCTAGGGGTTCCCATACTTTTTCCACCTGCACTGTAAATGTTTACATGGTGTGTTCAATAAAAACATGGTAACATTTAATTCTTTGCATGTTATTAGTTTAAGCATACTGTGATTGTCTATTTGTGTGACTTAGATGAAGATCAGATCACATTTTATGACCAATTTGTGCAGAAATCCATATCATTCCAAAGGGTTCACATACTTTTTGTGGCAACTGTACAATATTTAAAAAAAAATAGTTTGCCATCCTCTGTGCTCTGACACTTTATTGCATCAGGAAACCTCTGTTTCCATACAACCACAAAATGACCTTTTGTTTTCTAATTTTTTCGCTTTTTAATTTAGAGTTTGTGCAGACTTTTCCTTTCGGATTCTGTCTTTTTTTCTTGCAGCATTATGAATAGGTCTTAATCTGTTTGTATTTAACCACATCCATACCAGCCCATTGTAAAAGGACGTCCACAAAAGGACCTCAAACGATCCGGGTGGACGTCATATGACGTCCTGGGCTTTGTGGGGGGATATCTGAATGATGCCTGCAGCTAGAGGCATCATTCAGATATCCTTCTCTTCTGCCGGCGATTCTGCACGACGTAAGAACGATCATAGCCGCTAGATCGTTCTTACAGGTGGCGGGAGGGGACACCCCCCCTCCCGCCACCATCCGGTGCTTCTCGGGGCTCTCCTGTGCCATCGGGGGCCCGGAGAACGAATCGTCCAACGCTGGCAGGAAGCATAGAGATGACTGGTGACCAGATGGTCACCAGTCATCTCTATGACCGTCGGAGGACCCGGGCGCGATGTGATGACGTCACGCCCGGGTCCCCGTAAGTAAACAAAGCCGCAATTGCGGCTGCTAAGCAACACTGATCATGAGATCGGTGAATTTTTTTTCACCGATTTCATGCTTGTAAGCCTGGAGGAGAGATGTGGGGTCTTATTGACCCCGCATCTCTCCATAAAGAGTACCTGTCACACACATTCCTATTACAAGGGATGTTTACATTCCTTGTAATAGGAATAAAAGTGATAAAAAAAATAAAATTAAAAAAAAAAAAAAAAAGTGTAAAAAAAGAAATAAATATGTAAAAAAAAAAAAAGAAATAAAAAAAAAATGTTTTAACGCCCCTGTGCCCAGTAGCTTGCGCGCAGAAGCGAACGCAAGTCCCGGCGACATATGTAAACGCTGTTTAAACCACATATGTGAGGTATCGCCGCGTGGGTTAGAGTGCGTGCAACAATTCTAGCACTAGTTCTCCTCTGTAAATCTAAACTGGTAACCTGTAAAAAATTTCAAAGCGTTGCCTATGGAAATTTTTAAGTACCGAAGTTTGGCGCCATTCCATGAGTGTGCGCAATTTTAAAGCGTGACATGTTAGGTATTTATTTACTCGGTGTAACATCATCTTTCATATTTTACAAAAAAATTGGGCTAACTTTACTGTTTTGTTATTTTTTTTATTCATGAAACAATTTTTTTCCAAAAAAAAAAAGGCGTTTGAAAAATTATTGCGCAAATACCGTGTAAGATAAAACGTTTCAATGACCGTCGTTTTATTCCCTAGGGTGTCTGCTAAAAAAACATATATAATGTTTGGGGGTTCTGCGTAATTTTCTAGCAAAAAAATTATGATTTGTACATGTAGGAGAGAAGTGCCAGAATAGGCCTGGTATGGATGTGTGTATAAAAGCCCTGTATGGAAGCGGTTAAATTAACGATATGTATAATGAGGCAACTTAAAATGGCACACAATGCATTTAGAAGGCCCAGAGGGGTTTTCTTTACGGTTTACCCTCCTATCTCCATATACACACACACACTTAACCCTGGCTTTCAAAGATAAAAGGCTTGGAAAGCAGTTGCTGGTTGAAGGAGCCCGTGAGAACTATTCCTAAGTGTACAGACGTATAAATGCTTTGAATATATAACATGGGAAAAAAAGTAAATTTGTTAGTCGTACTCGCACATTTGATTATTTTGAACATTAATACAGGGCATTTTTACTCCCTTCCTGCCCAGGCCAATTTTCAGCGCTGTCGCACTTTGAATGACAACTGCATGGTTATGCAACGCTGAACCCAAATTAAATTATACATTTTTTTTTTTTAGACAAATAGTTTTCTTTTGGTTTGGCATTTAATCACTATTGGGCCTCTAAAAATGTTTTTTTTATTTTTCTCCTTTACTGATGTGCGCTGATGAGGCGGCACCAATATGCAGCACTGATGATCAGTGCCCCGATTATCAGTACAGGTCTCCCGTGAAGAAATGCCACTGATCGGCTCTGCTCTCCTCACACACTGTCAGTGTGAGGAGAGGAAAGCCGATAACCGGAATTTCCTTGTTTACATGTGATCAGCTGTGATTGGACACACCTGATCACATGGGTAAAGAGCTGCATCATGGGCCGTTTACTGAGAACGGGGATGCGCTGTGTCCCAAGGACACAGCACGCAGAGAGTGGGACGACATCATACGTCGTCGCACTCTAGAATAAGAGAGCCACCTTGTGCCTGTCAATTGTCTATACAGTGGCGGGAGGTGGTTAAAGCATGCCAGTCTAGAGAAGCATAGTACAGGCTCACACTATGTTTTATCCAAGAAACATTGTGCATCTGAAAACTACCATTTCCAGCAGTCAAATGAAGCAAAATATTATGTGGATTGTTTTTGCACTGAGGGCAGTGACTCATTTCAGCTTTCATTTAGTGGGACAACACAATGCTTGAGAAAAATGGAAATGCACATACAAAGCACCATTGGCAAGCCCTACCTGATCTAACTATGTTGATGTGTGTAGTTTACGGTCACTTGGAGTAGCTGCAGTGGTTGGCTCCTGTAATTGAAAGATATGGCATAGAAAACCATTTTAACCCCTGAAATTAAAGGATAAGTTCACCTTTGGTAACAGGTTACATGTCCCACACATTTTTAGGGTGGAACGTGCAACAAGTTCCCAATGTTGCAACCACAGTATGGGGAGACGTTGCCTGTACAAGCTGTCACTTTTTGAAAGCAGCACGGCTGTGTCATTTGATCTACAAGCCCGGACATTCTTTGGGGGGCTGTCTGTTTGTAGTTCTCAATGAAATACCACAGAGCTGTGGAGCACTGTGGTAATTCATGGATTCTTCCTGTCAGTGTATCTGCTTGCCTGTGCGGGATGTATGGGCTCGCTGGTTCAGTGCTTTGCATGTTCCAAAAAAAAAAAAATCTTACCTGCAAAAAAACATTGCGCCTATACTTTTTATTTTTTTAGTGAACTTATCCTTTAAGCCTTTTAGCCATAGAAGGCACATTTATTGGCAGTTATACACAACATCCCAGGTGTGGTCCCAGATGTACTGAAAGGCTTATTTTTCCTTCCGTGGATGACTGTATGGAGTAGCCCAACTCCAGCCAGAGCTCTGCATATAGGAAAGGATTAGAACCCCTATCAAGTTAATAATGCTATCTAACTTTATTGCAAAGATTTTCCCTCAATATGTATCTGAATGACACCCCTACAAGAACTGAGGCAAATGGCGGTCACCAGTACAAAAAGGCACACAGACGGGAATAAAAACATAACCAAAGGTTCTAACACTTTTTTCTGTACTGCAAACCATTTTTCTGCTGGTATCCCTAGAATTGGCATCACATTATATGCCTTTGTCTATCTTTCAATCAGACAAAGTGAAGGGAAATCTCAACAGTTGGAGTTGGACTAAACTACTTCACAAATCTGCACAATTAATCAATCTTGGTGTCATTTTAGGTCATTACATAGTATGCCTATCACATGGAGACACAAAACAAAGAGAAAACAGACTGTTACGCCAGATCTGTAAAGGGAATGTTAGTACTTCCGCTGGCACAATAACAAGCACTGAGAAATAGGAATTCTGGGTGTGGTTACTCCTGCATAAGCCATTTGGAAGAACAAATTGGGGTGGGATCAGAATGTAGAATACAAACTTGTCTCAGAAATAACAAAAACTAAATGTCACTTACACCAAACAGGCACTTACCAGTTTCATTGATCTCTATCCTTGTACCATTGGTCACCTTGTCCATTAGTCTAATAAAGCTTGCTTCAAAATCTACAAAAAAAAAAAAAAAAACACATTAATATATAAAGCTGCAGGAAAGTTTAGATCACATTTACCAATACACAAAACAAGATTCCGACCACCATAATATTGTTATCCAGGAACTGTATAAATAGTACAACATATTGGTGGCAATTCAATAAAGCATCCGTGTCATTTTTCTGGTGGCATGGGCCTTTAAAAAAAGCCTGTGCCACGATTCACAAAACCCCTGCCCCAGTTTTGGTAGCTTTATCCAAACATGTGACAGATTCAGGTAGTTCCTAATAGTGCCCCTTTGGCAGTATAGATGCACTGTATTAAAGTGGTAGTAAACACACTTTTTCATCTTTTACCTACATATAAGCCTGTAATAAGGCTTACCTGTAGGTACTGTGAATATCTTCTAAACGTACACTGTAAAAGTTATTCAGAGAGCATGCAGCTGGTGACATCATTGGAGCATGCGATCTGAAGGTCTGGCATACCATGCCAAAGCTTTACAGCCAATGCCGTTAACGGTGGCTCCCAGACACATGCATGGGAGTGACTTCATCGTGACCCCGGCCACTCATGTAGCCAGAGGCCACAAACCCAGACGGAAGCCCTCTGTGGTGACAGCGTGACGCAGTGATGCATACTAGCACAATATGACATTGCCTTGCAGTGAATTTTTATTTCCTTTTACCTGTGTTACCATCACTTTCAAAAAAGAAGTTTAGACCAACTCTAGCTTGGCATACAGCGACAAACAAACACTTATCAGCACACACTATGTAGCACAGTGGCATGTTTGCTGCCACTACCCACCTCAACCATCAATGGTCATTACGGACACCGTCTGCTTCACATTTACCAGGCTCCTGGAAACCAGTGCAGACAGTGGGTGGAGCCCGATGAGGAAACTGAGGTACTAGTCTCCCATCAAGTCCACTCTGCTTTTGCGATTACCAGCAGACAGTGGGCAGAATCTACAGCCAATAGCAAAAAAATATATAAACCCCAGTGAAGCCCACAGCAAACCTCCAATTAACTGGTCCCATCACCATCTAATATCAACCAGGTCCCCGAAGTTCTGTCCTTCCCCTACGCCTAGTAGTCCTGCCTATCCAAGGCAATTACCACAGCCACCCCCTCCTGGAATCAGTACCAGCTCCCTGAGGGTCAAAACTAGAAAAAGGTTTGATTTACTAAAATTGGAGATTGGTTTCTATGCAGAGATGCACCGGGTTTTGCAATCAGCTTCCATGTTTTTTTCTGTCAAAGCTTAATTGTACAAACTGAAAGTTAGAAACCGATTGGCTACCATTCACAGCTACACCGGATTATGCACTCTCCGGTTTTAGTAAATCAACCCCCCTTTGAAAAACAATATGAGTGGAAGGGATTTTAAAGGCACCAAAATAGACAACTATTTTAACCACTTAAAGACTGCCTACCACATATAGACCGCAGCAGGGCGGCTCTATTGTGCTAAACAACCAACCTGTATGTCGTTTCATGCAATAGTATGGGCGAGCGCTGCATGGAGGAGGAGCTAATGTGCGTGCCCCAGTAGGCCCTGATGTCCGCCGGCCACCTGCGAACGCTTCACAAAGAGGCAGAACAGGGAAAACATGGAGAACATCTGCTGTTCCTAGTGATTAGGAACAGCAATCTCTGTTCCTGTCAGCACCCCCACCCCTTCACACAGTAAGAAAGCACCAACAGGGAACACATGTAACCCCTTGATTGCCCCCGATAACCCCTTCCCTGCCAGTGTCATTTATACAGTAAAAACTTTTTTTTTTTAGCACCGATCACTGAATTAGTGTCACTGGTCCCCAAAAGGTGTCACTGAGTCAGATTTGCCAGACGCAATCCCGCTAAAAATCTGATCCCCCATTACTAGTAAAAAAATAAAAAAATAAAAAAAAAAAATTAAAAAAATTGGTCGGGCTTTTTTTGTTTATAAGCGATGAGTGAGGGTAGGGGGTGCTAAAAAACTAAAATTGGAAATATACCTGGATGAATAAATCAAACAATTAAAGTCTGTGTTATTTCCATAAAGTGCTCAAACAAATGTCCAAAGTATTGTACTTAAAAGTCCATGCATAGTTCAGAAGAGTGAAAAAAATCCAAAATAAATGTGCAGTGAAGAAAATATGCTGTGCATAAAAAACAATTCCTATCTGGAATAAAGTTGCGTGAAGTAGTAACATTTCAAAAGTGAAGCCTTCACCAGAACACAAGAAGTTCACCCGACGTGGCAAAAAAACTACTCGGGTGAACTACTTGTGTGAACTACTCACGCAACTTTATTCCAGATAGGAATTGTTTTTTATGCACAGCATATTTTCTTCACTGCACATTTATTTTGCATTTTTTTCACTTTGGACATTTGTTTGAGCACTTTATGGAAATAACACAGACTTTAATTGTTTGATTTATTCATCCAGGTATATTTACAATTTAGTTTTTTAGCGCCCCCTACCCTCACTCATCGCACATTATCTTCAGGTTCCTGAATTTTTTGGGGAGCAGCTTTATTTTATTTATCACTTTGATTAGCATCAATTTAAGAATTTACATTTATTATATATTTGACCCTCACGGTCTTTTTATACTTTGGTTCTGTGGCGCAAGATTGTACATACCCATTTTTTTGTTTATAGCCCACAAAATAAAAACCACAGAGTGATCAAATACCACCAAAAGAAAGCTCTACTTGTGGAGGGGGGGGGGGGGGAGGAAGAGATCAATTTTTTTGGGGGTACAGTGTTGCATGACCCCCCGCAATTGTCAGTTAAAATAACGCAGTGCCGTAATTCGAAAAAATGGCCTGGTCATTAATCCTTCCGGGCTGAAATGGTTAAAAAGTATACTGGAACATCACTGTTTAAAAGAAGAGCAATAAATTCAATTGTCACAGGCCAAAAAGTCACATACCCCACATAAAGAACAAAATCAAAGCTCAAATAAATCTATAGATGGAGAATATATACACTCACCCCTTTAACCAGTCCTCGCCCGCCGGTCGTCATATGACGTCCTGGACTTTGAGCGGGGATATCTGAATGATGCCTGCACCCAAAGGCATCATTCAGATATCGTCTTTTAGAGCCGGCGATTCTCTACACCATAAGAACGATCATAGCTGCTGTTGCACCACTTGATCATTCTTACGGGAGGCGAGAGGGGATGTGTCATCCCCACCCTCCGGTGCTTCTAACGACTCACTGCTGTGATCGCGAGTCAGTGAGCGGATTCGCCGGCCCCGGATGTTGACCATAGAGATTTCCGGCAGACCAGATGGTCGGAGTCTCTATGATCGACGCCACCTCGGCTGGGAAGCCAGGATCTTTTTTTTTTTTTTTTTTTTTTTTTTTTAATGATTTCAGGCTTCCCAGCCGAGGTGAGAAGTGGGGTCTTATTGACCCCATATCTCACTGTAAAGAGGACCTGTCATGCTTATTCCTATTACAAGGGATGTTTACATCCCTTGTAATAGAAATAAAAGTGATCACATTTTTTAAGAAGTGTCAAACAAAAACTAAAATGTTTTTTTTTAAAGCGCCCCTGTCCCCGTGTACTCACACGCAGAAGAATACGCAAGTCCCACCCACATAGGAAAACGGTGTTAAAACCATACATGCAAGGTATCGCCGTGAACGTTAGAGCGAGAGCAATAATTTTGGGCCTAGACCTCCTTTACAACTAAAAACATGTTACCAGTAAAAAAAATTAAAGCGTCGCCTATGGAGATTTTTAAGTACTGAAGTTTGGCGCCATTCCACGAGCGTGTGCAATTTTGAAAAGCGACAAGTTAGGTATCTATTTACTCGGCGTAACTTCATCTTTCACAATATGCAAAAACATTGGGCCAACTTAAAACTTTACCGTTTTGTTGTTTTTTTAAGCGCAAAACTGTTTTTTCCCAAAAAAAATAAAAATAAAAAAAAACTTTAAAAAAATTGCTGCGCAAATACCGTAAGATAAAAATTTGCAACAACCGCCAATGTATTCTCTAGGGTCTTTGCCAAAAAATAATAAAAAAATAATAATGTTTGGGGGGTTCTTTTTTCTAGCGGAAAAAAAAAAAAATTACGATTTTTACATGTAGGGGAAAAAAAAAGTCAGAATTGGCCTGGGTGGCAAAAAAAAATAAATAAAAAAATTTGAAGGAACAATTTGAAAACACATCAAATCTCAATGGGGAAAAATCTCATGCTGGATATCTATACTTCTATGGATTGGGTAATGTGTTATGAACGAAAAGATTCCACATCATTTGATGGACGTGTCAGGGCATGCGCCTAATGAGAAGACAGATGGTGGCCTGGGGTATTTCCTCACAGATCTGGACCAGAGCATCACTGAGCTCCTGAACAGACTGTGGTGCAACCTGGTGGCATCAGATGGAGTGAAACAATGTCCCAAGGGTGTTCTATTGGATTTAGGTCAGGCGAGTGTGGGGGCCATTTAATGGTATCAATACCTTCATCTTCCAGAAACTGTCTGCATACTCTCGCCACAAGAGGCTGGACATTGTCGTGCACCAGGACCCACTGCACCCGCGTAGGGTCCGACAATGGGACCAAGGATTTCATCCCGATGCCTAATGGCAGTCAGGGTGCCATTGTCTAGCCTGGAGGTCTGTGCATCATTCCATGGATATGCCTTACCAAACCATTAGTGGCCCATCACCAAACTGGTCTTGCTCAACGATGTTACAGGCCGCATAACATTCTCCACGGCTTCTCAAGATCTTTTCATGTCTGTCACATGCTCAGGGTGAACCTGCTCTCATCTGTTGGGAGCATAGGGTGCCAGTGGCAGACGTGCCAATTCTGGTGTTCAATGGCAAATGCCAATCAAGCTCCACGATGCTGATCAGCGAGCACAGGGGCCACTAGAGAATGTCGGGCCTTCAGGCCACCCTCATGAAGTTGGTTTCTGATTGTTTGGTCCGACATTTACACCAGTGGCCTGCTTTAGGTCATTTTGTAGGGCTCTGGCAGGGCTCATCCTGTTCCTCCTTGCACAAAGGAGCAGATACCGATCCTGCTGGTGGGTCAAGGACAGTCTACGGCCCTGTCTAGCTCTCCTAGAGTAACTTACCCATCTCCTGGAATCTCCTCCATGTTCTTAAGACGGTGCTGGGAGACATAGCAAACCTTCTGGCAATGGCACATATTGATGTGCCATCCTGGAGGAGTTGGACAGCCCATTTAACCTCTATAGAGTCCAGGTATTGCCTTGTGCTACCAGTAGTGACACTGACCCTAGCCAAATGCAAAACTAGTGAAAAAAAAAAAGTCAGAAAAGATCGAGTAGGGCAAAAAAAAAAAAAAAAATGTCAGTGACCTCCACCTGTAAAATCATTCCCGTTTTGGAGGTTGTCTCATTGTTGCCAATCTAATGCACATTGTGGGTTCATATGGTGTCAAGCGTGTGTGGCGGCAACCAGGTGAGGAGTACAAAGACAAGTGTGTCTTGCCTACAGTCAAGTATGGTGGTGGGAGTGTCATGGTCTGGAGCTGCATAAGTGCTGCTGGCACTGGGGAGCTACAGTTCATTGAGGGAGCCATAAATGTCAACATGTACTGTAGGGGTGCAACGGATCAAAAAACTCACGGATCGGATCATTTTCGGATCAGCAAAAAAAATAAAAAAAGTCAGTTTTTATCGGTCCAAAAAAAAAAAAATTTATATATATATATATATATATATATATATATATATATATATATATATATATATATATATATATATATATATATATATATATATATATATATATATATATATATATATATATATATATATATATATATATATATATATATATATATATATATATATATATATATATATATATATATATATATATATATATATATATACACACACACACACACACACACACATATATATATATATATATATACATATTATAGTTATTGTCAGAACTGGGGGGGAAATAACATGCAGTAGTAAATAATCTTGTTAAAAGTACAATCTTGATGTTTTTACAGCAAGTCCTGTCCAAACAGCCTCACTTGCTTTAATCCACCTCTGTTAATTGCTACTGTGCTCTTCCCCCCCCCTCCTCTCACACCAGTGCTTCACTGACATTCCCTGTCCAAGTCTGCTTGTCAGAGCCCAGTGCACAGCGTGACATGCCTCCCCGGGGAGGCGTGTCACGCTGGGCTCTGGCAAGCAGACTGGGTGGAGCAAGATGGCCGCCGCTCCGGAGCTAGGCCGAAGCCGGGGACTTTCCTAGGCCTAGGCTCCGGAGCGCTCCGCGGATCGCGGGGTGTGCCGATCCGAACAGGGTGACCCGTTCGGATCACGGATCGGTGACGATCCGTTGCACCCCTAATGTACTGTGACATACTGAAGCAGAGCATGATACCCTCCCTTCTACGAGTGGGCCGCAGGGCAGTATTCCAACATAACGACCCCAAACACACCTCCAAGACGACCACTGCCTTGCTAAAGAAGCCAAGTGTAAAGGTAATCGACTGGCCAAGCATATCTCCAGACCTAAACCCTATTGAGCATCTGTAGGGTATCCTCAAACAGAAGGTAGAAGAGTGCAATGTCTCCAACATCCACCAGCTCTGTGATGTCATCAAGGAGGAGTGGAAGAGCAATCCAGTGACAACCTGTGAAGCTCTGGTGAACTTCATGCCCAAGAGGGTTAAGGCAGTGCTGGAAAATAATTGTGGCCACAAAATATTGACACTTAGGGGTGTACTCACTTTTGTTGCCAGCAGTTTAGACATTAATGACTGTGTTGCATTATTTTGAGGGTACGGCAAATTTACACTGTTATAAAAACTGTACATTGTAGCAATGTAGCAATCTTCAGTGTTGTCACATGAAAAGATAAAATATTTACAAACATGTGAGCGGTGTACTCACTTTTGTGAGATACTATAAATATCTTACATAGAAATGAAATGTTTGAGAGTCATGCCCAAAATAAGAGGTAAATAGAAGTTTCTTGCATGAAGATTATCATGCCCAACATGTTTTGAGACTTGCTCTGAGGAAATCCAACGGACCTTCATAATAAAAGATGGAGAAGTAAGAGATACCTACACCCACAAATATTTTATCCATTTGCCTGCCATCCTCTCACTTTTTTGTGTCCTCTACATGCCTTCGTTCTGCCCCTTGTCTCCAAATGAAATGTATATTTACACAGAAGCAGAGGACCTACAGTTCTGATTTGAGCTATATGAAATTAATAATCAATGCCCGACTACATTCATATGTATAGAATACAACAGTTGTGGAGGCGCTGCCACAATAAACACTAACCTGAAGACCTGGGTTTGTCAAGACAGGTATCCAGTAATTATCTTGTGAGTGATTACTGAACATCTGCTATTAACCATGGCTGTGCGCTGACAAGCTTTTGATCGCTTCAAATGGGTTTTGCATTCCTATACAAGTCTATGGGGGATGCAAAACCTGCATGTTAAAGTCTTACTTCAGGTTAAAAATAGTTTGTTTCAACCAAGATGGTCCAATTACCATTAAGAGATGCAGCGGTTTGTTGTGCTGTATAAACTGTATGTACCCTTAGCTACATACAGAGCTGTGTTTCCAGCATCAGGATGGGAACTCTCCATCCCGCTCCAGGGACCAAATCAAGTCGGGCTGAGCGCTGCTCAGCCATTCACAGGGAGCTTTGTATTTTCATAATACAAAGCTTTCTGGATTGGCGGAGGAGGGGAGACAGCTTGGTCCAAACAAACTAAACTTCTCTAAAACCTGGAGTCAGGTGTTTAATGCAGGGCTCGACAAAATCCGGGCGCCAGGTCGCAATTGCGGCAAGAAATTGTGACCTGGCGTCTGGCGCCCGCCAGTGATTAAGGCCCCGGATTTGCGGCCTACAAGGCCGCGGCCTCAATTACCGGCCGTCACGCGATCAAGCGCGCACGGAGGCACAGGATCCTGCATCTCCGTGCGCCCCGTGGCAGGCCCCCGACGGCCGGTAATTGAGGCCGCGGCTTTGCGATGTCCCAAGCTTCCTTCTGTGACCTGGCGCTATCTGGTGGTGGCCGTTGGCATTACAAGTAAAACAACAGTTCTAATGTGTAATTTTTCACTGTTTTTACTGCCATCTCCTTCCCTCTAATTAGAACCCCGAAACATTATATATATTTTTTATTTTAACACCCTAGAGAATAAAATGGCGATCGTCGCAATACTTTCTGTCATGCCGTATTTGCGCAGCGGTCTTACAAGTGCACTTTTTTGGGGGGAAAAAACACTTTTTTTTAATTAAAAAATAAGACAGCAGTAAAGATATCCCAATTTTTTTTTTAAATTGTTAAAGATAATGTTACGCCGAGTAAATTGATACCCAACATGTCACGCTTCAAAATTGCATCTGCTCGTGGAATGCCGACAAACTTTTACCCTTTAAAATCTCCATAGGCGACGTTTAAAAAATTCTACAGGTTGCATGTTTTGAGTTACAGAGGAGGTCTATCGCGGCAATACCTCACATGTGTGGTTTGAATACCGTTTACATATGCAGGCGCTACTCATGTATGTGTTCGCTTCTGCGCGCGAGCTCGTCAGGACAGGGGCGCGTTTTCTGGCTCCTAACTTTTTTAGCTGGCTCCTAGATTCCAAGCAAAATTTGTGAAACCCTGGTTTAATGCACCAGTCATTGAGCTCTCAGTGATCCCAGAGGCACCTCAAACCAACGCTATTGAGACTAGCCCTTGGCAAGATAACTCTGTTAGGTTAGAACTTGAAGATGTTTGCAGAAAAGACATGGTATAAACACTCATATCGGCATCAGTTCATGTCCTGTGCAGGCACTCCTAGCATTAGGTAGACCATGCATTACGCAATTTTCTTCCCTTCCAACATGAGTGGAAAGAATCTTGATTCCCCCATCAACACAGTTGATCCCGCCTACAGCACTATTGTATTCTGACAGCAGGGAGTGTGGGAAGTCTTCCCTGCCAGCAGAACACAATTAGTGTTGCCGGCTATAACCAGAGGCACTTATTTGGGAAAAACCCACCAGACTGGTTCCACATAAGTCGATCGACTTGAGTGGGTGCCCATACCAATTTGGCCAGTCCCTGCTTAACCGGCTGAATTTTGACCCATGTATGGCCGATGTGTTTGACCTGGGAAACCCTCCTGAAGTTACAGATTTCTCCTCTCCCAAGGTAAACCACTGAGATAGTCATTTTCCATTTCTAGCCACTGACCATCTTTATTTCACCACCCTGTAAGGAAACCAACACCAAGAAAGGAAGAACCTGAACTGTAACCTGCTGCTGAAAGGTTTACATTGTTATAAGCCTGCAAAGGCCACTTTCATCCATCAGAAAAATTGATGAAATAGCCAACATACACACAGAAAGAAGACCTCCTAATGAGCAACATTGGCACCAGCAAAATTAGGCTTCAGGATACAAATAAAAAATATTCCTTTAAAGAGGACAAGGCCTTTCTGATGGAACTACTATGGGAAACAACAGGAGTATATCACTAGCTAAAATAGCAGTCTATTTCAGCATTGTCCAATTTAAAGTACGTTATTGCATTTATCATGTATGCTGTGGAGAACCCAGCAGAAGATACAGTGAGAAATAAAACATGTCATAATTACCTGCTGCGTGTAAAAGTTTTCCTCCTCTTCTTGGGTCCCCTGCCGGCACTTCTGGCTGTCCCCCCCTGCCGATAGGCCCCCCAGCAAGCCCCTTATGTGCTCGCTCTCAAATCCCACTGTGTGTCTCTACAAGACACACAAAGCAGGGCACAGCCCTGCCCCCCTTCCTGGTTGTGACAGAGCAGCAAAACAATGGGGCAGCAGAGAGCCAGGGCTCATGTATCTGCGGTTTTCTGGTCATGCATTCAAAGTCAAGAATTTATAAAGCTTGTCTGGGCTATCGGAAAAAAAGGGGGCAGAGAGCTGAGGTTACACTCTGCAGAGCTCAGTGAGGAGAGCTCTCAGAGCCGATTGGTGAGAAGAGACACACCCCCCTTCACACAGCACACAGGAACAGAGCTGAGGCTGTCTATTAGCTGGAGATCCCTCCTCTGTCACTTTTTCTCTCTTGGTGTCAGGAAAACTTGTCAGAAGTGACTCATGTCGATAGAGAAAAGGAGCAGCAGACAGAAATGACAATTGGTGCTCTGAATTGAGACAAGTACACACTATAGAGGGATGTGCTTTGTTCATATGTCATGTCTAATGTTTACAACCACTTTGAGGTAGTGGTGGGCAAACTGCAGGCCTCCAGTTGTTGAGGAACATTTCACATGAGGCATTGCAGGACCGACGGTTGCAAGCATGACTCCCAGAGGCACGATGGGACTTGTAGTTCTGCAACAAGTGGAGGACTGCAGTTTGTTCTCCCCTGCTTTAAAGTGTTTGTAAAGGTTAGTAGCCCTGATCCTCCATTTCTCGGGTCACCTGTCGGCACTGCTGGCCCGTCTGCCCTGCCCCTATAGGAAGTGTAGGGGCACTTGTGCGTGCTCTCTCGCAAGCTGCCTGTGTGTGTCTGACACACGCGCACGCAGCGTGGCTCGGCGGCCGACACCCACTCCATCCTCTATGGCTGTGACCAACAACGGGAGCCAATGGCTCCCACTGCCATGTCTCAGCCAATGAGGAGGGAGAGCTGCTGCTCTTGTGCACATCACTGGATTGGGCAAATAATTGGGGGGACTGTGGGGAGCAGCACACTGAAGTTTTTCTTTTATCTTCAGCCTTTACAACCACTTGATACTAAAGTTTTTTTTTGGTTAGAAATAACAAACATGTCTATATTTACCTGCTCTGTGTAGTTATTTTGCACAGAGCAGCCTAGATCCTCCTCCTCTTGGGTCCCTCTTCTGCTCTCCTCCCTCCCCCCCCAGCAAGCAGCTTTCTTTGTCCATTTAGAGACGGAGCTGTGGCCTGGCCCCCTCACTCTTTTCATTGGTGCATCAACTTTGACTGACAGCAGCAGGAGCCAATGGCGCTTCGCTGCTGTCTCAGCCAATAAGGAAGGAGAGTCCCGGCCAGCCAAGTCTCTCGTGCAACATTGCTGGATCAAGATGGGGCTCAGGTAAGTATGGGGGGTGCTTTGTGAATGTCTTGGCGGGAAGGGAGCCGAACTTCCAAAAGGACTTTGCTGCAGCAAAGTCCCCCAGAAGTGGGAGAGGGTACCTATCAAAAACCGATATCCGCTCCCCCCAAAAGGTGCCAAATGTGGCAGCAGAGGGGAGGCGGCAAACTTTAATGCACATTATATTATATAATTTAAAAAAAAAAGTTTCTTCCCTTACAACCACTTTAAGGGCTCACTTGTGTGCCAGCCATTGCTTCCCTCTGAAAAAAGATCCATGGTGGATTGCTTTTTAGAGGTGTTTGGCAGATGAGGTGGTGATAGATCACCTTCCCACCGCTCGTTATAACCCTGAAAATATCAACCCACTGCAGTTGCCGTGAGGCCCCTTGCACTTGAATGGGCCACGTTGACAATGGTGTCGCCCGTTGATCGCAACATGTTGTTTAATATTTTCTGTGGCCACAAAGCACCATGGCATGCATGGGATACCATATGGAGGGCCTTTTAGGATAGCAAGACAGCAGCTCTAGCACTGTCCTCTGGTCGCCCTGATTGTAAATGGCATGATGTAGCTGACAGAGCTGTGTAAATGTGAGGTATGGATGGCCATGTCTTTCATGATGCAAGTATGAAGGTGGCACTGGGGCAGCCCATACCTTCTCCCACAATGGCAGCCATACACCAGCTAGTGACACTTAGAGATCCCCATGCTGTAATGTAGGACAGTCCAGAGAGAAGAGATGGGAAGCCGCCAGACATTTTGCAGCGCACATGAAAAGAAGCACAAGGCTCGGTAATCATCGTCCTTACCCCTAAGCCCGGGACTCTCATCCTTCTCCCGGATCCTCTGGATCTTCACCGGCCTCCCGCTCAGGGTGGACAGCAGCAGGCGCTGCCGGAAGAAATTGCAGCCCTCGAAGCGAATGCAGTGCCCCTGGCTCGCCATGCCGCCCTCACACAACCTCCGCCCGGATAGACTGCCAGAGAGCACACAGCCAGCACACGTGGTTTGGAACGGGAAGTCGTATGGAACGCTCAAAGCCTCGGGTCAGGGGTCATGTGAACAGGGTGGATGAAAACACTGCAAACACACACGCCTTTTTTTTCTTCTTAAACAAACTTTATTAACAACCTTGGAAATTGGAGAAAAGGACTGATTCACTGACTAGGCTACGGCTGGTTCTGAGAAGAGTCTCGGGCTGTAAAGATTTTTAGCTAGATTCAGAGAGAGTTACGCCGGCCAGATACGCTTAAATTAGGCTAAGATACGAGCGCCGTAAGTCTTATCTTAGGGTGCATATTTACGCTGGCCGCTAGGTGGCGCTTCCGTTGTTTTCCGCGTCAAATATGCAAATGAGCAAGATACGCCGATTCACGAACGTACGTACGCCCGTCGCAATTAGTTACGCCGTTTACGGAAGACATACGCCGGCGTAAAGATAAAGCTGGTCTCTAGGTGGCGCAGCCCATGCAAAGTATGGACGTCGGAACAAGCGTATCTTTTTAAATATATATATATATATATATATCGTATATATCATAGGATTTTTTTTTATTTTTTTAAATATACATTATGATTTTATATAGACTCCATGTTTGGTCTATATAGTCCAACTTCCACCCCCTTTTTTTTTCCTATTTTGAACAAAAAACATGTATACATATTAGGGTTGTCCCGATACTGAGCATTTGGGCGAGTACTTGTACTCGCGCAAATGCTCCCGATGCCAGATCCGATACCTGTAAGGGGGGGAAAGAGAGGCGGCATGCAGCAGGAAGTCCGTGGGCGGAGTCAGCGGGTAGTCAGTGGGCAGAGTCAGCGAGCAGGTAAGCTGGCGGGGGGAAAGGGGGCAGCTGCATCATCCATTGGTGACCAGAGCCGTCGCATTCGGTAACTGAAGTGACGCTCGGTGTTGCCACTGTACAGTCAGTGGTTTAACCAATCCTGAGTCCCGACACCCATCTTGGTACACCCTGCACTCGGCCACATTAAGCCAGCAGCGGACATCTTGTTACACCCAGCCTATATAGTTCGGGCTGGGTGTAACAAGATGTCCGCTGCTGCTTTTATGTGGCCAAGTGCAGGATGTAGCAAGATGGGCGTCGTAGGCAGCATAGAAAAAAAGTTTAGGTTCCTTTCATGTCATTTATTTCAGTGCCTGCCCATAAGTGCCAGCCATCTGTCAGTGCCGATCCATCAGAACCAGCTATCCGTCAGTGCCTATCCATCAGTGCCACTGCCAGCCATCAGTGCGTGCCATCTATCATTACCTTCTTTCAGTGCGTGCCACCTATCAGTGCCAGCCATCAGTGCGTGCCACCTATCAGTGGCATCTTTCAGTGCGTGCCACCTATCAGTGCCATCTTTTAGCGCCAGTCAATCCCTGCGTGCCACCTATCAGTGCATGCCACCTATCAATGCCATCTTTTAGTGCGTGCCACCTATCAGTGCCATCTTTCAGTGCCAGCCATCAGTGGGTGCCACCTATCAATGCATGCCACCTATCAGTGCCATCTTTCATTGCATGCCACCTATCAGTGCCATCTTTTAGTGCGTGCCACCTATCAGTGCCATCTTTCAGTGACAGCCATCAGTGCGTGCCACCTATCAGTGCCATCTTTTAGTGCGTGCCATCTTTGAGTGCTTGCTATCTTTCAGTGCCAGCCATCAGTGCGTGCCACTCATCAGTTCTGCATAATCAGTGCCACCCATCAGCAGCGCCCATCCATCAGTGCCACTGCCAGCCATCAGTCAGTGCCACCTTTTAGTGCCCATCAGCCAGTGCCATCTATCAGTGCGTCACATGACATTAAAAAAAAGTATTGGTAATCGGTATCGGTGAGTACCTGAAAAAAGTATCGGTACTTGTACCCGGTCTTAAAAAAGTGATATCGGGACAACCCTAATACATATGTATGCATTCACATGTATACCCAGCCATTCGCACCAAGATCTGAACGAAATAACATTACAACAGATAGCTTCTCCCATATGCGATCCTGGTCACTTGCACTGGGCTGCATTCTGGCACTGAAAAATGGGACTTGCCACTAATTAAAAAAAAAATAATAATTTTTATGTTACAATGTGGTGATCATTTACATACATTGTCTTCTTTGTATATGGTTCCTGATCACACAAAACCATACTTTTTTCATTATATATATCTTTATTTTATTACAATTTTAAGAGACCATCATAGTGGCTCTTGTTTACCTTCTAAGTAAAATATTTAATTTTTGATTCCCAACTGTGTGTTTCCTGCCATTCTGTTCTTCTGGCTGGGTAATAAGTTCTGTCAGGCATGCCTGTGCCACCTGCTGGCCTTTAGTGAGAATGCAGCTACAGTGTCAGCAGGCATCAGGTCCTGTATTAAGCACATAAACACTCTCCCTATAAAAAATCTCACTTTTCTTTGGTTGAAAAAACACAAGAAGTAGTTGTCAGGGGCCATGGACAATAACATTTCTGATTCTGGAATATCCAGTAGCTTTAAAGTCTAAGATTAGTCAAACTTTTTTTATTTTATTTTATTTAATTTGGCACAAGGGACATTACCAATGAGCAGTGTCCATTAAGCTAATATCTGCTGCTTTAGTTGAAATTTACCTACTCTTGCTGTTACTAGTACTGTTCCTTGTGCTTGTAGGCAGGTATAATCTGCTGTCTCCACTGCAGGTGATGCTCAACCGCAGCGGCAATGCAGGTGAAGAAGAAGTCGTGGGGAACAGGGTTCCTCTATGGTTTCATGAGTCACTGGGGCAACAATCTGATTGTATGCTTGTTGCCTATGTGACTCTGGTGGCCATATTAGGTGTGGCCAGGGCTGGACTGGGACAAAAATTTGTCCCTGGACTTCATCCACTTTGACAGGTCTCTCCCATGGTGGCCGGACAACTCCCGCACCCCCCCCCCCCGTCCACCCAAACCCCCTCTCCCCCTTCACTAGCCACTAGCTGTTCTACTTTATTAGATATTGGTACTCTTATAGGCAGTACCAGTGGGGAAGCTAGACATTATTTCACCCGGGGCAAAGAATCAGTTTGGTGCCCCCCCCCCCTTATGGGACAAGATTAGGCAGAGGTGAGAAACTCCCAGGCCATAGCTGTTGAGTCAGCTATCTGTCCCCTTCCCCCATGCTTCTCTGTTGCCCCCAGGTAAGCGCTGCGGGAAGGGAGAGACATAGGAGTGAAGGGGGGCAGCGGTCCGCTGTCACTGAAGCCGGCCCACTGAGCCATCGGCCCACCGGGAAACTCCCTGTAGTCCCAATGGCCAGTCCATCCCTGGGTGTGGCTAAGTCTATTTAAGACCCTGGCCCCTTGGTTTGGCACACTTTATATGAGTGAGAAGTGTAGGGAAAGGTACCCCTTCTATTGGGGACAGTGATAGGGAAAGGTTCCTGACGAGGAGGGAAAGCGTAGGGTGGCATCTCTCTGGATATGAAAAGTTAACTCTGGAAGCTCCCCCTCCCGCTTTCCGCTCTGTGTACTAGTTTAAGGTAGGAGAGTGGTGGGGGAGAAAGAGGACATGGCTGTGAGGGGGTTTGTGAAGGGGCAGGGGACATGGACAGACTGTATATACACACACACACAATACAACATTTAAACGGGCAGGGGACATGGCTGTGGGAGGGGGGTAATGTGAAGGGGGGCAAAGGACGTGGCTGTTGGGAGATGATGTGAAAGAGGGCAGAGGACACCGTTGTGGAGGGATAACTGTGACGTGAATTGGGGGACTGTGATATAAAAGGGGGGATTGTGATATGCAGAAGGAACTGAGGACACTGATGTAAAGAGGGGATTTTGATATAAGAGGAGGGGGGCTGTAATGTGAAGGATCTCACAAATATGGGATTTAGACCTTAGCTGGAAGACAAGTTTACTGATCGAACCTCCATGAATTTTAATAAATTTTCCCCTACCTCTTGGGAGTGAGCAACAAAGAGTGTGTTCCTTTCTTTTATAAAACCTGATCTTCCCTTTTAGATTGTAAGCTCTAACGAGCAGGGCCCTCTGATTCCGCCTGTATTGAACTGTATTGTAACAGTACTGTTTGTCCTAACGTTGTAAAGTGCTACGCAAACTGTTGGCACTATATAAATCCTGTATAGTAATACTGTACATACAGTGCAGAATGAACTTAGCCACCCTCTAATAGGAAGTCAGATCACAAAAGCACAAAAAACATATGTTATAGCACAGCTGTTTTTAAGGTGCCTCTTCTAGCCAAGGGGGACAATTAGAAACGTTTGATTCAATTGTGCAGCTGTTCACACTCACATGTAGGTGTAGGAACAAATGCCGCAGGTATGCAAGGTAATAGTGAGTAGAATGGAATTGCTCAACTTCTAGTATAACATCATTACACATTATATCGTGACCACTTAGCTAATCCCATCAGGACATGGTAGCTCATGGCACAGCCAGCAGCATCCTAAATATGAGCATTTGTCCAGGTCCAGGGATATTCAGTTGTTGAGCAGAGATACCGCAACGGGAGGCACTTCCGGCGATAGATCGCCACAGATTTCGCAGCGATATACAGTACGCCATGTCTGGCCCCTCCTCTGTCCCCCCCGCTGTCTTCTGGGAGACACACAGGTCCCAGAAGACATCAGGGACCAGTGAGGACACGCAGCGTGACTCATGCATGCGCAGTAGGGATCCAGGCTGTGAAGCTGTAAGGCTTCACTTCCTGATTCGCTTACTGAAGATGCCGGTGCCTGCACCCGGGAGCTGAGGGACAGATTGGGTGAGGACATTGTGGGAGGACAGGTAAGTGTCCAGACAGGTAAGTGTCCTGGAGCAAATACCTGGATTAAATAGGTATCTGCTCCCCCTTGAAAGGTGCCAAATGTGACACCAGAGGGCAGGGGGAACCGGAAGTAAAAATTTTGGGTGAAACTCCGCTTTAATACAAATGCACTGCCAAAAGATGGCCATGCATGGCTCAGTTGTTTTCACTTAGTCAGTGGCCTTAAAAAAAAAAAAATGAACTGATTCCCTCTTCCACACATTGGCCCAGATTCAGCTAGAATTTGCCCCTTTTTTACGGAGGCACAGAGCAGCGTTTTTGCCCTGCGCCCCCGCAAATTATCTGCGCTGCGCGCGATTCACGGAGCAGTAGCTCCGTAAATTGCGCGTGCGGTCTTTAAAATTGCCCTGCGTAAGGGTGCCTAATGTAAATGATCCCGTAGGGGGCGGGAATCATTTAAATTAGGCGCGCCGAGCGTAGAGCGCATGCTCCGTCGGGAAACTTTCCCGACGTGCATTGCGGCAAATGACGTCGCAAGGACGTCATTTGCTTCAAAGTGAACGTGAATGGCGTCCAGCGCCATTCACGAATCACTTACGCAAACTACGTGAAATTCAAATTTCACGACGCGGGAACGGCGTGTATACTTTAGCATTGGCTGCCCCTACTATTAGAAGGGGCAGCCTTACGGTAAAGACGCCGTACGGAAACTCCGTAACTTGCGTACGCAGGGCCCGCGCAACATTGTGAATCAGTGTTAGTATGCAATTTGCATACTATACACTGAGCACAATGGGAGCGCCCCCTAGCGGTCATCGCAAGAATGCAGCCTAAAATCTGCGTGGCATAAGAGCCTTATGCCACGCAGATTTTAGGCTGCAGTCGGCGTTACGATGTTCCTGAATCAGGAGCATTCGTAACGCCGGAGCAAGTCAGCAATTGCGCTGCGTAACCTATGGTTACACAGGCGCAATTGCTTCTTGAATCTGGGCCATTGAAAGTAGATGGTGAAATCCTCCCCACTGTGTCATTGTATTCGGACAGTGGGGAGACTCCTCTGCTGTCAGAATGCACAGATCAGCGCTGCAGCCACTTATCAAGCATTTTTTTTTTTCAACAGATGTCAATCCATAGACTGGCTTCTGTTGAGTAGCAGTGGCCACACATTGAATTTCAACCAGACAGTCCCTGCTGAACCATCCATTGCATCCTAAACAGTGCCTGCATCTGATTATCTGCATTGTTTGGGAGTGCAATTGTATTAGAGGAGAAGTATAAACTATATAAACCTCACACTGAGCAGATCGTTTTGCTTGCCAGAGCCATTGAGTGTGTGACACTGTCTTGTAATGTAACTGAATGCAGAGAGAGACCAGCTATCAGAATTCAGCATTGATGTCGGGGGACCCAGCAGCTATCAAACACCAGCCAAACTCCCCGCCGCACCTCCAACACTGAGGCTGACAGGACACCGGCTGCGAGGGCGGAAGAGCGGTGATGTGGGGGGCAGAGATAGATGATGTCTTTCGGCTTGCCCGCTCGCCTCTTCCGATCCACTAATCCATCTCTCTTATATGCCTGCCGCCCAGGTCCTATGCCGGCCGCCGGGTTCTGTAATGCCGCCCGCCGGGTGTCTCATACCGGCCGCACCTGTAGCTCAGCTGCAAAAAGGCCACTACCCGGTAGTGGGCCGCGGCCCGGGGATTGACCACCCCTGCTCTAATGTATGGAAATCTCAGTAGGCTTCTATATAACAACAATACCGGTCTCTGATAAGCAACTTCACATATAATACACATCAGACTGAAAATAAGACATACTATATAAAATGAAACTTAGCACGGATGGTGGAAACCCCTCCTATAGATATTGGCTATAGAAAAATGTCTTCATCAGTTTAGGCCAATATGTATTCTGCTACATAGTTAAAAAAAAAAAAAAAAAGCAATAAGCGTATATTGATTGGTTTCCGTAAAATGTATAGCGTCTACAAGATAGGGGAAAGAGTAATGGCATTTTTAATCAGATTTTGTGATCAATTTAAGTTATTATGATATAAAATCATGAATGGGGGGGGGGGCCTTTTGGTGGGCGGGATTTTTTTGGGGGGGGGGTAGCATTTCATTCTTGGGCCCAGGCAGCAGAATGTCTTGGGCCGGTCCTGGGTCCATAGGTAGGGGCAAGGGGGTCAAGTGCCCCCCCCAGGGATTGAATTGACACATTCAGCACAGTGGCATTGCTATGGGGGTGTGGGCAGCCAGCGGGGAGACACCATCAAGGTGCTGGCAATCCCCCCATCAGTGTAGTGTGACTGCTGTTTTTTTTCCCTGCTCAGTCCAGCAGAGAACTTGGTGGTGCTGTGTCAGGAGAAAGGGCGACCTGCGGGCTGTTAGATGTTTCCCCCTGCTCACCCCCCCTTTCTACTGTCAGGGAGAAGAGAAGGCAGCTCTCACCAGGTTCCCCGCCCAGCTTCCTGCCGCTCTGTTTTTTTCCTATAACTGAGGGCCAATCAAACAAGACTAGGAGAGAAGAGCATCATGGGACATATAGTCCCGAAGATTGGCGGCCCCATTTTCCTTAGGAAGGAGGCTACAGCTCGATCAAGAGAGAGATTGAGAGACTGCAGCCTGGAAAAAAGCTGAGGGAGTGAGTGATACAGGACAAAGAAAGAGGCGTGTGCTGGGCAGAAGCCATAGAGAGAGAGAGCTACGCTACCCAGCGCCAGAGAAAGAGCTGCGCTACCCAGCATCACGCTACCCAGCACCAGAGAAAGAGTCACACTACCCAGCACCAGAGAGCCACGCTGCCCAGTGCCACCAGAGAGAGAGCCACACTGCCCAGTGCCACCAGAGAGAGCCACGCTACCCAGTGCCACCAGAGAGCCACGCTACCCAGCGCCACCAGAGAGCCACGCTACCCAGCGCCACCAGAGAGAGCCACACTACCCAGCGCCACCAGAGAGAGCCACACTACCCAGCGCCACCAGAGAGAGCCACGCTGCCCAGCACCACCAGAGAGAGAGCCACGCTACCCCAGAGCCAGAGAGCCATGCTACCCCCGCACCACCAGAGAGAGAGCCACGCTACCCAGCGCCAGAGAGAGAGCCACGCTATCTAGAGAGAGAAAGAAGGAGCCATTGCCAGGGTACAGACATGCTACAATACTGACCAGAATTGCCCCCGGGGGAACCCAGAGTGAGCGATCGTCCAGCCGGAGGGATCACTGTTGCAGTTTCGCTGGGTCTGGTAAGAGGGCCTGACGGTCAATATCCATTACTTATTATAGGGACTGTACTATGCCTGCAGTCTCTGACCACGATAATGACATTGTCGAAAAGGGGCGGCGCATGGGTGACCCTAAAATTATGTCCCCCCCCCCCCCCCGAAAAAAGTTCTGCAGACGCCCATGCCTGTGTCTATTGTTGCTGGCTGAAGGGGATCTATTTTCTGCTTCTCTTGGCATCATTAACAAATTCCATACAAAATTACTTAGTTTACTTGGTTCTGTATGGTAATGTGAGGTGGGCAGGAGGAACCAAGGAACGGTGTTCAGAGGCGGGTAGGGGCAGAGATAAGGGGTAACTCTGAGAACCTGTATATAGTCTCTAAGAAAAAAAAAATGACTTTAAATATCCCATTCTGTATTAGGTCAGTAAGAGACAGACACTTGCATCTAAACTCCATCTCTCCACCAATGTTTAAAAATAGAACAAACATTCAGATGGCATATGCATGTGTTTGTGGGACCGATGCCAAGACATTCTTGGTTCTGAATATAGTACGAGTGCATGCAATCTATCAGCTCAATATGTAAGATTACAGGGCCAGATTCACGTACAATTTGCGCCTTTGGAAACTTACACCGCATTCACACTGTAACGCAGCGTATTTTGCCGCAACAAATTGCGGCGTATTTAACCCGCGATTTGCCGCGACAAAATGGGTCTTTTTTTTTTTTTTTTTTTGACAACACATTGTTGTCTATGGCCGAACGCCAATGCCGCCTGAAAAAAAGGGTCCGGGACTTTTTTTCAGGCGGCAGGCATACAGCGTTTCGGCGTTGGCGTGAGATGTGAGCCATCTCCATAGACACCAATGTGAAATCTCCCCTCCAGCGGCACGAGCGTCTGGCGTGAAAACGCCTAGATGTGAATGGAGCCTTAAGCCATTTAAGTTACACCACTCCGTTTCCTAACTCCCGCCGTGCTTTGCGCAAAGTGACGTCATTTTATCGAACGGCGATGCGCGTAACGTAATTCCGTATTCCCGGACGGCTTACGCAAACGACGTTAAATTTTGAATTTCGACGCGGGAACGACGGCCATACTTTAGACAGCAATACACTTGCTGACTAAAGTTAGGGCACCAAAAAAAACGACTAACTTTGCGACGGGAAACTAGACTAGCGGCGACGTAGCGAACGCGAAAAACCGTTTTGGATCCGCCGTAACTACTAATTTGCATACCCGACACTGGTTTACGACGCAAACTCCCCCCAGCGGCGGCCGCGGTACTGCATCCTAAGATCCGACAGTGTAAAACAATTACGCCTGTCGGATCTTAGGGATATCTATGCGTAACTGATTCTATGAATCAGTCGCATAGATAGAAACAGAGATACGACGGCGTATCAGGAGAAACGCCGTCGTATCTCATTTGTGAATCTGGCCCACAGGTCCTTGTTTATCATAAGAGCTGTCTGTACTGCCTGATACTTTTAGGCCCCGTACACACGGCCGAGGAACTCGACGTGCTTGGCACGTCGAGTTCCTCGTCGAGTTTTGGGATGAAGCCGCCGAGGAGCTCGGCGGGCCGCCTTCTCCCATAGAACAACGACAAAATAGAGAACATGTTCTCTATTTTCTCGTCGAGCTCCTCGGCGGCTCCATCGAGCAAAACTGTACAGACGACAGAGTTTCTCGGCAGAATCCGGGTTTTGAACCGAGTTTCTCGGTGAATTCTGCCGAGAAACCTGTCGTGTGTACGGGGCCGGAAGGATTAGTATGACTTTTTTTTTTTTCCACCTTAGAGAACTCTATCGAGAGACTTATTCAGTTTTGCGTTCATTCGCTATCTCAATCACAGTTCGCATCATTGTGGTATTTCTTCTGGACTTTTTTTGAAGGATTAGTATGACAGCCAGGCAACTAGCATTTCCAGAGGGGAGTAGGAATGACAGGTTTTCTTTACAGTTGCTAGCTGTGTCTAATGACCAGTTATTTGCTTATTTTCATTAAAGGGTTGTAATACCTTACATATACCCAGTAAAGTGACTGGCCTCAAGTGATACACAGAGATGAAATAAAGCCTCCTACATAAGTTGCATCTGTTAATCTGCAGCCCTCTCTCCTCCACAGTCGTTCAAAGCCCAGAATTCATAAAGCTTTGTCATGGTCTTACCTCTCTCCTGTCTCCTTCGTTTTGACATGTGCTGGCGGCCATCTTGGTTTTCTAGGTCTCTTGTAGCCTCCCACCCTGCGGCTTCCTCCTTTCCCACTGGGAGGAGCTGGATGCCTGCTCATATATATAGGAGGTCTGTGGCTTCAGTTCCTTGCTTGGTCCTCCTGTGTTCAATGCTTCTAAGACTGCTGCTGCTTCTGGTCCGAGGCTTCGTCTGACTTCCCTGCTGGTCCTGATCCTGGCTTCGTCTGACTTCCCTGCTGGTCCTGATCCTGGCTTCGTCTGACTTCCCCTGCTGGTTTCCTGATCCTGGCTTCGTCTGACTACCCTTCTGGTTCCTGACCTCTGGCTTTGCAAGACTCTGCTTCGGTTATACCATCCGTTTAGGACTTTTGCTTTACAGCTTGATTTTCAATAAGCCTTCTTATTAGTCATGGTCTTACCTCTCTCCTGTCTCCTTCGTTTGCCATTGAGCTGGGCGGCCATCTTGGTTTCTGGGACTCTTGTTAGCATCCCACCCTGCGGCTCTCCTCCTTCCCACTGGAGGAGCTGATGCACTGGCTCATATATATAGGAGTTCTGGTGGCTTCAGTTCCTTTGCTTGGTCTCCTGTGTTCACATGCTTCTATAGACTGCTGCTGCCTTCCTGATCCTGGCTTCGTCCTGACTTCCCTGCTGTTTCTGATCCTGGCTTCGTCTGACTTCCCTGCTGGTTCCTGATCCTGGCTTCGTCTGACTACCCTTCTGGTTTCCTGACATCTGGCTTAGCAAGACTCTGCTTCGGTTTCACCATGCGTTTGGACTTTTGCTTTACAGCTTGATTTTCAATAAAGGCCTTATTTTCACTTTCTCTTGTTGTCACGTCTGGTTCATGGTTCCGTTACATTAGGACCAAGCCATGAATTTTGACGGTACAGGGCCATTCTCGCTACCCACGCTGGTTGCCAGACTTGATCACGTGGGTCCCTGTTGGGTCAGTTCGCTGTGGTGTTGCAAACCCTGCTTGAACGCACAGCTCATTTCGCTCCCGTTGCCGATGGGTCGGTTGTCGCTCCTGGGGCCCGCCTCCTACTGCCCGCTCCGGTTTGTTGCGCCAGAGTCTACCCGACACCTGTTGTTGCGCCTGCTGTGTTTCCGGGGTATGACCGGTTCCTGCCCCCCCTTCACAGCGATTTGGGGTGAGAGCCATCTCAGTGCCGAGGTTTTCCGTAACCAAGTGGGCATTTATTTCGATGGGTTGCTGCCACATGCCTTTCCCACTGAGAGATCAAAGGTGGGCTTCTTGATCTCGCTGCTTCTCGGACAAGGCCTTGGCCTGGGCCAGCCCTTTATGGGAGAACAACAATCCGGTGGTTGCCAAGTTTTCCGGGTTTTGTTGCTTCTCTTCGGAAGGTATTCGATGTGCCGGCTCGCGCCGCCTCTGCTGCGAAGCTCCTTATGTCCGTCAGACAGGGTCACGATCCGTAGCCGAATACGCCATTGAGTTTCGTACCCTGGCAGCAGAGGTGGGCTGGAATATGAGGCTCTGGTCGCTGCTTTCTCTCATGGTCTCTCGGGATGTCTTGAAGGATGAGGTTGCAGCTAAGGACCTACCAGTGGAGCTCGAGGGCTCTTATTTCTTTCCTGATTTTGATTGACACCAGACTCAGGGAGAGACCTTCCTTTAAGGAGAGCCTGCGGAGGCCTCCTAACAGTTTTGGCGTCTACGTTTGCTGTCCCCACCCGTGCCTCCCTCTCCTCCCACGCCTCCTGGGGTTGACTTGTCTGGGGGTGAACCCATGCAGCTGGGGTTTGCTCGCCTGTCCGAGGGGGGAGAGGTACTCCGGAGACGCAAGGGCCGATGCTTGTACTGTGGTCTCGGTGGGGCATTTTCGGTTGGCATGTCCGAACCAGTCCGGGAAACGCTCGCACCTGAGATCCTGTCGGGGGCTAGATCTTGGGTGGAGTCTCCTCGTCCCCGGTTTCCAGTGTTGATAAACCACGGATCACTGTTGTCCTCTCTGGGTCGGGGCTCGGTGACGACCCAGGCGTTGGTGGGACTCTGGTGCTGGTGGTTTTTTCATTGATAGTGCGTTCGCTGCCGCCAATTCCATTCCACTGCAGGCTCGAGGTTCCCCGCTGGCTCTAGAGGCGATAGACGGCTGACCCCTCCAGCCGTCACACGTGACTCATGAGACCCTTCCAGTGGGATAGCATTGGTGCCGTTCACAGTGAGTCGGTCTGCTTCCAGGTTATTTCGTCTCCACACTACTCGGTGGTCTTGGGGTACCCCTGGCTCCAGAAGCATAATCCGACTTTTGACTGGAGATCGGCCGAGATCCTCTCATGGTCACCACAGTGTGGGGCTAGTTGCATCCTGGGCCTGTCAAGTTGCTGTGTACTTCCTCGGACTCTCTGTTGCCATCCTGAATACGAGGAGTACCAGGGATGTATTCGATAAGGTGCGCGCAGTTGCCCTACTCCGCACCGCCCATACGATTGTGCCATAGATTTACAACCTGGTGCCGTTCCTCCTCGCGGCATGGGTCTATCCACTGTCGGTTGCGGAGAATGAGGCCATGGAGGAGTACGTGAGGGAGGAGGCGCTGTCCCGTGGTCACATTCGCAAATCCTCGTCCCCCGGGCAGGGGGCTTGGATTTTTCTTTGTGAAAAAGAAGGGCGGTGAGTTGAGGCCTTGCATCGATTACAGGGGCCTTAATCGCATCACGATCAAGAACGCTTACCCGATACCCTTGATTTCCGAGCTGTTCGATCGCCCTTAAGGGGGCCACGGTCTTTACCAAACTCGACTTGAGGGCGGCATATAACCTGGTAAGGATGAAGGCGGGCGATGAGTGGAAGACCGCGTTTAACACCAGGACCCGGTCATTATGAATCCTTGGTTATGCCCTTTGGGTTTGCAATGCGCCCGCAGTCTTTCAGGAATTCATCAACAATGTTTTCCGTGACCTGTTGCAGCAGTGTGTGGTGGTCAATTTGGATGAAATCTTGGTATATTCTGAATCCATGGAGGCCCACATTCTGGATGTCAAGCGAGTGTTGCAACGGTTACGAGAGAACAAGCTGTTCGTAAGCTTGAGAAATGCGAATTTCACGGTCCCAGGTAACCTTCTTAGGTTACATCATTTGCGCTGAGAGGTTCTCCATGGACCCTGAGAAGGTTTTCGGCTGTCTTACAGTGGCCCCAGCCAGTGGTCTTCATTCCCTCAGCGCTTTTTGGGCTTCGCCAATTATTATCGGAAGTTCATCAGGGATCTACGCCACGCTGGCCAAGCCTCTCACGGATCTGACCAGGAAGGGCAGTAATTCCCAGGTCTGGCCGCTCGAGGCCATCCGGGCTTTTGAGGCCCTAAAATCCGCCTTTGTGTCGGCCCGATTCTGTCTCATCCCAATCCTGGGTTGCCTTTTGTACTCGAGGTGGACGCATCTGAGACGGAGTAGGCGCCCTTCTGTCTCAGCGTAGAACACCAGAGGGTCCGCTGCTTCCTTGTGGGTGTTACTCCCGGAAACTGTCACCCGCGGAGTGCAACTATCAATTGGTGACAGGGACTTTATTGGACCATAGTGCAGGCTCTCAAAGAGTGGAGGCACTTGCTCGAGGCTCGGTGGTTCCGGTTCCTCATCCTGACGGACCACAAGAATCTGACCTTACTTTCTGAGGCCAAGAGATTGACACACTCGTCAGGCCAGATGGGCTCTGTCTTGTCACGTTTTAATTACGTGGTCTCCTGACCTACCCGGTTCCAAGAACATCAGGGCAGAGGCCTTATCACGGCAGTACTCCGAGCTGTCCATGGAGGTATCTATACCGACTTCGGTCATACCTCCAGAATCAGATCCTGGCCGCCATTCGCACCAGCCTGACCTCTCCCTTGGTGAGCAGATTTTGGCGGCTCAATCTGGTGCTTCCCTCTGGAGACCCAACGGCAGATGTTTTTGTGCCTGAGGAGTTGCGCACTCGGTTGTTGCGAACCTACCATAACTCCAAGACCGCGGGGCATCCTGGTAAGAATCAGCTGTCCTTGGGCTCTTTCACGGCTGTTCTGGTGGCTTCCCTACGTTCCGACATCGCCGCATATGTAGCGGCATGCTCCGTTTGTGCCCAAAGTAAGTCCCCATCGGCACCTTCCGTTGGGCCTGCTGCAAGCCCATAGCCACCGGGGAGCGCCCATGGTCACACCTGGGGATGGATTTCATTGTGGACCTCCCTGCATCCCGAGGCCATACGGTCATTCTCATGATTGTGGATCGGTTTTCCAAAATGTGCCACTGTGTTCCTCTCAAGAAGTTACCTTCTGCACAAGAATTGGCCACGATTTTTGCCTGGGAGGTCTTCCGGTTGCACGGTTTGCCCAAGGAGATAGTGTCGGATCGGGGGAGTCAGTTTGTGTCCAGGTTCTGGCGCGCCTTTTGCTCCCAGTTGGGGATTCATCTCTCCTTCTCCTCGGCCTACCACCCTCAGTCCAATGGGGCCGCAGAACGATCCAATCAGGCCTTGGAGCAATTCCTTCGTTGCTATGTCTCCGATCACCAGGACAATTGGGTTGACCTCCTGCCTTGGGCTGAGTTTGCCAGGAACACGGCGGTGAACTCTTCCTCTGGGACGTCTCCCTTCATGGCCAATTATGGGTTCCAACCTGCCGTGTTACCGGAGGCATTCTCTCCCCAGGATATTCCGGCTGTGGAGGATCACCTTTCCGTCCTACGCGCCTCTTGGGTACAGATCCAGAAGTCCCTTGAGGTCTCTGCGCAGCGCCAGAAACTCCAGGCTGATCGCAGACGAGCGCCTGCTCCTTCCTACCAGGTCGGAGACCGTGTATGGTTGTCCACTCGCAACCTCAACCTTCGAGTGCCCACTCCAAGCTGGCTCCTCGCTTTGTTGGTCCCTTCCGAGTGCTTCGCAGGGTAAACCCGGTAGCCTGTGCCCTTGCGCTTCCTCCTGGCATGCGGATCTCCAACGTGTTTCATGTCTCCCTGTTGAAGCCACTGGTGTGCAATCGCTTCACTTCCTCGGTTCCTCGGCCTCGTCCGGTCCAAGTGGGCAATCATGAGGAGTATGAGGTGAGCAATATCCTGGACTCACGCCTGGTCCGCGTCGGGTGCAGTTTTTGGTCCACTGGCGTGGTTATGGTCCAGAGGAGCGTTCCTGGGTTCCCTCCGCAGAGGTCCATGCTCCTGCCTTGCTCCGAGCCGTCACGCACGTTTTCCTCAGAAACCGTTTTTTGCACCGCGGAGGAGGGGCCCTTGAGGGGGAGGTACTGTCATGGTCTTACCTCTCTCCTGTCTCCTTCGTTTGACATGTGCTGGCGGCCATCTTGGTTTCTGGGACTCTTGTAGCCTCCACCCTGCGGCTCCTCCTTCCCACTGGGAGGAGCTGGATGCCTGGCTCATATATATAGGAGTTCTGTGGCTTCAGTTCCTTGCTTGGTCCTCCTGTGTTCACATGCTTCTAAGACTGCTGCTGCTTCCTGATCCTGCTTCGTCTGACTTCCTGCTGGTTCCTGATCCTGGCTTCGTCTGACTCCCTGCTGGTTCCTGATCCTGGCTTCGTCTGACTACCCTTCTGGTTCCTGACATCTGGCTTCGCAAGACTCTGCTTCGGTTCACCATGCGTTTGGACTTTTGCTTTACAGCTTGATTTTCAATAAAGCCTTCTTATTTTCACTTATCTCTTGTTGTACGTCTGGTTCATGGTTCCGTAACATTATTTTCACTTATCTCTTGTTGTACTCTGGTTCATGGTTCCGTAACATTAGGACCAAGCATGAATTTTGACGGTACAGGGCCATCCTCGCTACCCACGCTGGTTGCCAGGACTTGATCAGCAGGATTACCTGTTGGGTCAGTTCGCCGTGGCGTTGCAAACCCTGCTTGAACGCACGGTTCATTTCGCTCCCGTTGCCGATGGGTCGGTTGTCCGCTCCTGGGCCCGCTCCTACCTGCCGCTCCGGTTGTTTGCGCCAGAGTCTATCCCCGGACACCTGTTGTTGCGCCTGCGGTGATTCGGGGGGTATGACGGTTTCTGCCCCCTTCCACAGCGATTTGGGGGAGAGAGCCAACTCAGTGCCGAGGTTTCCTTAACCAAGTGGGCATTTATTTCGAGTTGCTGCCACATGCCTTTCCCACTGAGAGATCAAAGGTGGGCTTCTTGATCTCGCTGCTCTCGGACAAGGCCTTGGCCTGGCCAGCCCTTTATGGGAGAACAACAATCCAGTGGTTGCCAAGTTTTCCGGTTTTGTTGCTTCTCTTCGAAGGTATTCGATGTGCCGGCTCGCGCCGCCTCTGCTGCGAAGCTCCTTATGTCGTCAGACAGGGTTCACGATCCGTAGCCGAATACGCCATTGAGTTTCGTACCCTGGCAGCAGAGGTGGGCGTGGAATAATGAGGCTCTGGTCGCTGCTTTCTCTCATGTCTCTCGGATGTCTTGAAGGATGAGGTTGCAGCTAAGACCTACCAGTGGAGCTCGAGGCTCTTATTTCTTTCCTGATTTTGATTGAACACCAGACTCAGGGAGAGACCTTCCTTTAAGGAGAGCCTGCGGAGGCCTCCTAACAGGTTTGGCGTCTACGTTTGCTGTCCCACCGTGCCTCCCTCTCCTCCCACGCCTCCTGGGGTTGACTTGTCTGGGGGTGAACCCATGCAGCTGGGGTTTGCTCGCCTGTCCGAGGGGGAGAGGGTACTCCGGAGACGCAAGGGCCGGATGCATGTACTGTGGTCTCGTGGGCATTTTCAGTTGGCATGTCCGAACCGTCCGGAAACGCTCGCACCTGAGATCCTGTCGGGGGCAGATCTTGGGTGGAGTCCCTCCTCGTCCCGGTTTCCCTGTGTTGATAAACCTCGGATCACTGTTGTCCCTCTCCTGGGGTCGGGGGCTCGGTGACGACCCAGGCGTTGGTGGACTCTGGTGCTGGTGGTTTTTCATTGATAGTGCGTTCGCTGCCGCCAATTCCATTCCTCTGCAGGCTCGAGGTTCCCGCTGGCTCTAGAGGCGATAGACGGCAGACCCCTCCATGCCGTCACACGTGACTCATGAGACCCTTCCAGTGGGGATAGCCATTGTGCCGTTCACAGAGAGTCGGTCTGCTTTCAGGTTATTTCGTCTCCACACTACTCGGTGCGTCTGGGGTACCCCTGGCTCCAGAAGCATAATCCGACTTTTCGACTGGAGATCGGCCGAGATCCTCTCATGGTCACCACAGTGTGGGGCTAGTTGCATCCATGGGCCTGTCAAGTTGCTGTGTACTTCCTCGGACTCTCTGTTGCCTCCTGAATACGAGGAGTACCGGGATGTATTCGATAAGGTGCACGCAGTTGCCCTACCTCCGCATCGCCCATACGATTGTGCCATAGAGTTACAACCTGGTGCCGTTCCTCCTCGCGGCAGGGTCTATCCACTGTCGGTTGCGGAGAATGAGGCCATGGAGGAGTACGTGATGGAGGCGCTGTCCCGTGGTCACATTCGCAAATCCTCGTCCCCGGCAGGGGCTGGATTTTTCTTTGTGAAAAAGAAGGGCGGTGAGTTGAGGCCTTGCATCGATTACAGGGGCCTTAATCGCATCACGATCAAGAACGCTTACCCGATACCCTTGATTTCCGAGTTGTTCGATCGCCTTAAGGGGGCCACGGTCTTGACCAAACTCGACCTGAGGGCGGCATATAACCTGGTAAGGATCAAGGCGGGCGATGAGTGGAAGACCGCGTTTAACACCAGGACCGGTCATTATGAATCCTTGGTTATGCCCTTTGGGTTGTGCAATGCGCCCGCTGTCTTTCAGGAATTCATACATGATGTTATCCGTGACCTGTTGCAGCAGTGTGTGGTGGTCTATTTGGATAAACATCTTGTATATTCTGAATCCATGGAGGCCCACATTCTGGATGTCAAACGAGTGTTGCCAACGGTTACGAGAGAACAAGCTGTTCGGTAAGCTTGAGAAATGCGATTTCACCGATCCCAGGTAACCTTCCTAGGTTACATCATTTCCGCTGAGGGGTTCTCCATGGATCCTGAGAAGGTTTCGGCTGTCTTACAGTGGCCCCAGCCAGTGGTCTTCGTTTCCCTGCAGCGCTTTTTGGGCTTCGCAATTATTATCGGAAGTTCATCAGGGACTTCTCCATGATGGCAAGCCTCTCACGGATCTGACCAGGAAGGGCAGTAATTCCCAGGTCTGGCCGCTCGAGGCCATCCGGGCTTTTGAGGCCCTAAAATCTGCCTTTGTGTCGGCTCCGATTCTGTCTCATCCCAACCCTGGGTTGCCTTTGTCCTCGAGGTGGACGCGTCTGAGACGGGAGTAGGCGCCCTTCTGTCTCAGCGTAGAACACCAGAGGGTCCGCTGCTTCCTTGTGGGTTTTACTCCCAGGAAACTGTCACCCGCGGAGTGCAACTATCAGATTGGTGACAGGGAGTTATTGGCCATAGTGCAGGCTCTCAAAGAGTGGAGGCAACTTGCTCGAGGGCTCGGTGGTTCCGGTTCTCATCCTGACGACCACAAGAATCTGACCTACCTTTCTGAGGCCAAGAGATTGACACCACGTCAGGCCAGATGGGCTCTGTTCTTGTCACGTTTTAATTACGTGGTCTCCTACCTACCCGGTTCCAAGAACATCAGGGCGGATGCCTTATCACGGCAGTACTCCGAGCTGTCCAGGAGGAATCTCTACCGACTTCGGTCATACCTCCGAATCAGATCCTGGCCGCCATTCGCACCAGCCTGACCTCTCCCCATGGTGAGCAGATTTTGGCAGCTCAGTCTGGTGCTCCCTCTGGGAGACCCAACGGCAGATATTTTGTGCCTGAGGAGTTGCGCACTCGGTTGTTGCGAACCTACCATAACTCCAAGACCGCGGGGCATCCTGGTAAGAATCAGCTGTCCTGGGCTGTTTCACGTCTGTTCTGGTGGCCTTCCCTACGTTCCGACATCGCCGCATATGTAGCGGCATGCTCCGTTTGTGCCCAAAGTAAGTCCCCTCGGCACCTTCCGTTGGGCCTGCTGCAACCCATAGCCACCGGGGAGCGCCCATGGTCACACCTGGGGATGGATTTCATTGTGGACCTCCCTGCATCCCGAGGCCATACGGTCATTCTCATGATTATGGATCGGTTTTCCAAAATGTGCCACTGTGTTCCTCTCAAGAAGTTACCCTCTGCACAAGAGTTGGCCACGATTTTGCCTGGGAGGTCCCTCGGTTGCACGGTTTGCCCAAGGAGATAGTGTCGGATCGGGGGGAGTCAGTTTGTGTCCAGGTTCTGGCGCGCCTTTTGCTCCCAGTTGGGGATTCATCTCTCCTTCTCCTCGGCCTACCACCCTCAGTCCAATGGGGCCGCAGAACGAACCAATCAGGCCTTGGAGCAATTCCTTTGTTGCTATGTCTCCGATCACCAGGACAATTGGGTTGACCTCCTGCCTTGGGCTGAGTTTGCCAGGAACACGGCGGTGAACTCTTCCTCTGGGACGTCTCCCTTCATGGCCAATTATGGGTTCCAACTGCCGTGTTACCGGAGGCATTCTCTCCCCAGGGATATTCCGGCTGTGGAGGATCACCTTTCCGTCCTACGCGCCTCTTGGGTAAGATCCAGAAGTCCCTTGAGGTCTCTGCGCAGCGCCAGAAACTCCAGGCTGATCGCAGACGAGCGCCTGCTCCTTCCTACCAGGTCGGAGACCGTGTATGGTTGTCCACTCGCAACCTCAACCTTCGAGTGCCCACTCCCAAGCTGGCTCCTCGCTTTGTTGGTCCCTTCCGAGTGCTTCGCAGGGTAAACCCGGTAGCCTGTGCCCTTGCGCTTCCTCCTGGCATGCGGATCTCCAACGTGTTTTCATGTCTCCCTGTGAAGCCACTGGTGTGCAATCGCTTCACTTCCTCGGTTCCTCGGCCTCGTCCGGTCCAAGTGGGCAATCATGAGGAGTATGAGGTGAGCAATATCCTGGACTCACGCCTGGTCCGCGGTCGGGTGCAGTTTTTGGTCCACTGGTGTGGTTTATGGTCCAGAGGAGCGTTCCTGGGTCCAGATGTCCATGCTCCTGCCTTGCTCCGAGCCTTCCACGCACGCTTCCCTCAGAAAACCGTTTTTTGCACCGCGGAGGAGGGGCCCTTGAGGGGGAGGTACTGTCATGGTCTTACCTCTCTCCTGTCTCCTTCGTTTGACATGTGCTGGCGGCCATGTTGGTTTCTAGGTCTCTTGTAGCCTCCCACCCTGCGGCTCTCCTTCCCACTGGGAGGAGCTGGATGCTGGCTCATATATATAGGAGGTCTGTGGCTTCAGTTCCTTGCTTGGTCCTCCTGTGTTCACATGCTTCTAAGACTGCTGCTGCTTCTGGTTCTGATCCTGGCTTCGTCTGACTTCCCTGCTGGTTCCTGATCCTGGCTTCGTCTGACTTCCCTGCTGGTTCCTGATCCTGGCTTCGTCTGACTTCCCTGCTGGTTCCTGATCCTGGCTTCGTCTGACTTCCCTGCTGGTTCCTGATCCTGGCTTCGTCTGACTACCCTTCTGGTTCCTGACCTCTGGCTTCGCAAGACTCTGCTTCGGTTTAACCATCCGTTTGGACTTTTGCTTTACAGCTTGATTTTCAATAAAGCCTTCTTATTTTCACTTATCTCTTGTTGTACGTCTGGTTCATGGTTCCGTAACAAGCTTTTAGAAAAAGGTGTCAGAGAGCTAAAATTACACTCTGCAGAGCTCAGTGAGGAGAGCTCTGAGAGCTGATTGGAGGGAAGGAACCCCCCCTCCTTTTCACACAGCACACAGGAACAAAGCTGAGGCTGTCAATCACAGGCGGTGTGCTGGAGATATCTATCTCCCTTCATCTTTTTCTCTTGGTGTCAGGAAAATTTGTCCGAAGTGACTCACACAGATAAAGGAATAGGGTAGCAGACAGAAATTACACTCAGGCTGGCCATACATTATACAGTTTTCTTATTCACCTTCTTTTAGATTTAGCTTCAACTACTGTATGTAGTGCAAAAGCCTGCCTGATTGCATACCAATTGAAAGTGTTTAGGTTTGACCTCATATTATATAGTTTTGGTAAATCTAAAGGAAAATTGTACAAGAAAATTGTATAATGTATAACCAGCCTTAAAGCCGGGGTTCACCCCCCCAAAAAAAAATTAACATTACATCTAGCACAGCCAGCATAGTAAGGGCATTTACTTTCGGCAGGTAATTTTTTTTTTTTCTCCGTACCTACCTTTATATTCTGTTTTTGTCTAGGGCTTCCGGGTTCCGATGACTGCGGGACTGGGCTTTCCTATCTTTCGGTTCGATGATTGGCGGCTTGTGAAACAGGTCACCTGTCGCACAACGCGCGTCACCAGATGTCAGGAAATAGCCGAGCTGCGAGTCGGCACTATACGGCGCCTGCGCAGTCAGCTCTACACAGCGGGCGCAGGCGCCGTATAGTGCCGACTCGCAGCTTGGCTATTTCCAGAAATCTTGTGACGCGCGTTGTGCGACAGGTCACCTGTTTCACAAGCCGTCAATCATCGAACCGAAGGATAGGAACGCCCAGTCCTGCAGTCATCGGAACCCTGAGGCTGGGATAGGAACGCCCAGTCCCGGAGTCATCAGAACGCGGAAGCCCTGGACCAAATCAGAATATAAAGGTAAGTACGGAGAAAAAAAAAAAGACCTGCCGAAAGTAAATGCCCTTACTATGCTTAGTCTAATATTAAAAATTTGTTTTTAGGGTGAACCTCCACTTTAAGGCCCGTACACAATATATGAAAATCTGAAGTAAAATTTCGTCCGACGAACGATGTGCCGATTTTAACATCGTTAGTATGGTGCTTTCAACAGCTGATTCCGTTTTTTCGTCAGACAAATGCTGGATGTGTGGACTATAAATTTTTTGTTGTACGTGAACTCAAAGTCCGATTTTAGTTTATTTTTTCGTACAAATAAAACGTACGTGCAAGACTACGCATGCTCAGAAACGAAAGAATACGTACAAAACTAGTCAACATGTGACATCGCTTCTGAAGTTGTATTCTGTCGTACAAAATTTCCAGGTTGAAGGCGTGGGGGGTACTGCCAAAAATTGACCAACTTAGCGCTGACACACAATTGTTTGCAACCCACAGAAACCAATCACATATCAAATCAGCTTACTTAGTGGACCCAAACCCTGATCGATTTACCCGTTTTCCAGAACAGTTATATACAGGACAGAGACTTGCCAAAAACACATCAGATGAAAGCAGCTGGGTATGGCTGTTTTCTAGCATCAACCTTGTCTCCTTGGTTGCTTGTCTCCATGCCAGCCAGCCTCTCTTATTAGGAGAAATCTATCTCATAGGTCAGCAAACACAATTGCATACCTCCCAACATTTTAAGATGGGAATGAGGGACACCTACCAGCAAACGTATGTTGGCATGGGACACGCCCCTTGCCACACACCCTTAAAGGAGAATTAACCCAAAGAAAAGGTTAATTAAATCCACAAGACCTTTTTTTTTTTACGACTACTATTCCTTTATATTGGCTTTTAAAATGTACAAATGCAGCCATTTAGAATTTGGAAGAAAGGTTTAGCACTGGGAAACACTTTTTAAAAGATAAAAAGTGCATTTTTTATATAGCTATATAGATCAGACCACAATGAGGGACAAATGAAGGGGAAACGGGGACATTGCTCCAAATCAGGGACAGTCTGGAGCTATGCAATTTCTATTGTTCCCCCAGTATTCAGTGCCACCAGTTATGCCTTGCCTCCCATTTATATTGGCAAACTGTACGCTTGGCTAAGTCATGTGTCATGAAATGCTCTTCAGCAATCTGCATTTTACCCTAAAGTCACATATGCCCATCCAGCTGCATCTATGGTAGCCTAAGGATGTGAAAAGCTGAAACCCAATGAAAACAATAGGAAGCCCATGCTGTAAGAATAGTCATACATTTTCATACCTTATGTCAGATGGGACGAAAATCTGAAATGTGTCCAAACTTGCACACCAAGAAACCACATGCCTACCCTTTACTATTCTACTGCTTCAGGCAAGCCTGAAATTCTCTGCATAGTATATCAAAGGTCTAGATGTGGCTTTTCTTTTTGTTTGCCAACGCATACAATACTTATTTATCAGTAGTATTGCTTTGATATCTTTTTGCCTAACCCATAAAGTACCGAAGTATCAACTGGAATGCTTAAAGTGGATGTTAACCCACTCTCATCGTTTCTAAACTACTGCCATAGTGCTGATCTATAAGGATATACATACCTCCTGCATGTATCCTTACCTGTCAAATGTTTCCCCTTTGTCTGTTATAAGAGCTGAAAAACTGCAGATTCTGTGGGTGGATCTGTTGTCTGGAGCTCGGTGGGTGGAGTCGTGATGTCAGTAGACTCCCCGCCCACCTTTACACTCCCCTTGTCTACATGCATTTTCTCCTGTGTATTCCTTACACTAAATTCTGCTATGATCACTAACATCCAGTCAAAATCCAGAAAGGTAACCACATGACTTCAGAAAAGGAGTGGGGGATGGGAATTAAAAATAATGCACAATAGTAAGAGGTATTCAGCGCTGGAAATAAAATTAAAAAATAATAATAAATAAAAAATAAAAAATATGCAGGCCAGCACTACGGATAAATTCATAAAAATTCCCAAAGTAGATATAAAGTGAAAACAGTGCAGCGCAAACAGAGGAAAAAACATAAACAATACTATATTAGAAAAAATATAGTTCATAGACAATCCATGTGAAGGAAAACGTCCATATATAAAAGTGAAAACAAGAAATCCAAACAATTTTCTATCATGAAGTGTTGGTGAATGTGGGTGACCAAAGCAATATCTTCCACCGTGCAAAAGATGGCCTCTCACCTTAAATATTTGACCTTAAAAGGTCACTGGGCATATCAATAACAACCACGGAATCCTAGTGAGACGTCCATAGGATGATAGGCAACTCAATATTGCAAACCACTCTAATCCAGCAGCATACTCCACCATAGAAGACAAAAGAAAGGAGATCTAGTGCTCTCTGTTACAAACGTTTAATGAGATGACATACTTAAAATAAAACTCACATGTAATGACACTCCAATAGATCGTGCAGCGCAATGCAAAGACAAGCAAGCAGCGGCGATCGTAGGTGACGTCCGGGGGGGGGGGGGGACCCACGCAGGAATTTTAAAAACATGTAACCAATAAAAATAATTAAAGCGTCACCTATGGGGTTTTTGTAAGTAGCAAAGTTTGGCGCCATTCCACGAGCGTGTGCAATTTTGAAAAGTGACATGTTAGGTATCTATTTACTCGGCGTAACTTCATCTTTCATATTATGCAAAAATATTGGGCTAACTTTATTGTTTTGTGTTTTTTTTTAAGCATAAAACAGTTTTTCTTTTAAAAATACTCGTTCAAAAAATTGCTGCGAAAATACAGTGCAAGATAAAAAGTTGTAATCGCCGCCATTGTATTCTCTAGGGTCTTTGAAAAAAAAGCATATATAATGTTTTGGGGTTCTATGTAATTTTCTAGCACATAAATGATGATTTTTCCATGTAGGAGAGGAATGTCAGAATTGGTCTGGGTGCCCCAGAACACCTGATGGTGCTCCCTGCATGTTGGGCCTCTGTATGTGGCCACGCTGTGTAAAAGTCTCACATGTGTGGTATCGCCATACTCGGGAGGAATAGCAGAATGTGTTTTGGGGTGTAATTTGTGGTATGCATATGCTGTGTGTGAGAAATAACCTGCTAATATGACAGAAACGAGATTTTTTTTTTTTTTTACAGAATTTTCAGTCTTTTTTCTTTTATAGCGCAAAAAATAAAAAACCCAGAGATGATCAAATACCACCAAAAGAAAGCTCTATTTGTGTGAAAAAAAGGACAAAAATTTCAGATGGGTACAATGTTGTATGACTGAGTAATTGTCATTCAAATTGTGAGAGCACCGAAAGCTGAAAATGTATCTGGTTAGGAAGGGGGTTTAAGTGCCCAGTGGTCAAGTGGTTAACCCTCTTGGGCATGGAGTTCACCAGAGCTTCACAGGTTGTCACTGGATTGCTCTTCCACTCCTCCATGATGACATCACAGAGCTGGTGGATATTAGAGACCTTGCGCTCCTCCACCTTCCGTTTGAGGATGCCCCACAGATGCTCAATAGGGTTTATAGGAATATGACGCAGACCACATGCACTTAACTTCTTTGGTCGACCATGGCAAGGCCTGTTCTGAGTGGAACTTGTTTGCGCCCCCTGCAGCCAGTGGCCAGGGGGCGCAAACAAACTGAAACAATTAAAAAAAAAAAAAACATCAATTGCAGCCACTGTGCCATCAATTGCTGCAACTGTGCCCATCAAACGCTGCCACTGTGCCCATCAATTGCAGCCGCTGTGCCAAAACGCTGACACTATGCGCATCAAATGCTGCCACTGTGCCCATCAAATGCTGCCAGGCGCTGTAATTCAGGCACCCGAAAAGGGGCCAGGCGCCTGAAAGGGGGCGGCAGCGGCGGCCCTGGATAGATTTATTTATCCATTGGGCATAGAGGGGTTGGCAGGAGAAAGGGGGCGGCGCCCGTGCACCGTTATGGACGCACCGCCACTGGCTGCAGCTCATTTTCAGGGTCTTGGCAATCTTCTTGTAGCCTAGGCCATCTTTATGTAGAGGAACAATTCTTTTTTTTCAGATCCTCAGAGAGTTCTTTGACATGAGGTGCCATGTTGAACCTCTAGGGACCAGTATGAGAGAGTGAGAGCGATAACACCAAATTTAACACATCTTTTGTTGCCAGTGGTTTAGACATTAATGGCTGTGTTGAGTTATTTTGAGGGGATAGCAAGGACCCCGGCTATAAAACGCTCTACCCGTAAACATCCGCTCGGAAGAAAAATATCTAGCCTTCAGGAAGAAGCTTAAGACCCATCTCTTCTGAAGACACAGGCGGACACTGGCTGCAAAAGTGCCTTGAGGCGATTTAGTTCACGTTTGTAGCGCTATACAAGTTACTATTTCATTCATTCACTGTTATATAAGCTGTACACTCACTACTGTACATTGTAGCAAAGTGTCATTTCTTCAGTGTTGTCACATGAAAAGGTATAATAAAATGTTTACAAAAATGTGAGGGGTGTACTTTTGTTGTCTGGTTTCCGTTAGATTTACCAAAATCAAGTAGTGCAAGGGCCTGCCTGAATGCATACAAATTGAAACTCTTAGGCCCCTTTCACACTGGGGCGGGGGCGGCGTCGGCAGTAAAGCGCTTCTATTTTTAGCTTTTTTAACGTAAATTTCGTGGCACTATTCGGTGGCTAGCAGGGCGCTTTCCCCCCCCCGCTAGTGGCCTGAGAAAGGGTTAAAGCCACCGCAAGGCGCCTCTGCAGAGGTGATTTCCCGGCGGTATAGCCGCGGTGCCCATTTATTTCAATGGGCAGGAGCGGCATACACACCGCTCCAAAGATGCTGCTAGCAGGACTTTTTTTACCGTCCTGATAGCGCCTGCAAAGCGACCTGAAACAGCGGCAGCCGCTGTTTCAGCTCGCTTTGCATGCGCTATTTTTAGCGTTATAGTGCCTGCAAGTGTGAAAGGGGTCTTAAAGGAACACTAAAGGTTTGTTTTTTTATTAGATCAATTGATTGCTGTAAGCTAGAGCATTTAAATATCACTTACCTTGTTTTTCCTTTTGACCTCCAAAATACAGGAATCCAGGTTTGAAAATGCCATTTCCTGTCACTCCTCTTCTTGCTTTCCACCAGCACCTGAGCTGTTTTGCATGGTGGAAAGCAGAATGTGCTCACCCCCTCCCTATGACTACAGCCCTGCGTGAAGATACTCTCTTATCCCTCACAGGCATGGAGGCTAAGCCTAATGGGAACTGTAGTTCCCATTAGGCCATGATGTAGCAAGAATGAATGCGCACCGCAAACCAGGAAGTCAGTGAGAATAATGATTCAGGAGTGCTGGAGGTGAATAAAACAGCTCGATTTCAACAACAGGTATCAGACTAGTTATAATGCAAAACATTACTTTTTACTTTATCAGCTACTGTCAGACTTTAGAGGAAAATATTTTTGTCTTTACAACCCCCTTTAAGGTTTAACCTCATATTATATGTTTTTTTGTAAATCTGAAGGAAAAAATCTAGTATATTTTTTGATTACCTATAAACCAAAAGTAAATAGCTTTTAGGTAAATTTTAGATTACTCATCTATCAATAGTAATGATGAAGTATATTTATGGATTACCCATGAACCAATAGTAATGCTTAGGTATATTTTTGGATTACACATTAATAAATGGTATTTTTTTTTTTAGTATATCTATAAACCAATAGTAATGTTTATATAAATGTTGGATTAACCACCTATCAATAGAAATGATTGAGTATATTTATGGATTTCCCATTTACTAATATTAATGCTTTGGCGTATTTTTGGATTACACATTAATAAATATGGTAATACTTATGTATGTATTAGTTTACCTATACACCACTAGTAATGCTTAGGTATATTTTTGATTCCCTGGCTGTAAACCAATAGTAATTAAGTATATTTTTGGGATCACCTCCTTACCTTAGGTGTATTTTTGGATTACACGTGAATAAATAGTAATACTTTAGTTTACCTATGGACTAGATCTACTTTTGGATTAGCCATTGACCAATAGTAATGCTTAGATTGCTCACACCCAATTCGTCCTTGTAAAATGATCAATAGAACAGTGTGCCTCTGCCATAAAACGTGCGATAATCCAATAAAAGAGTGAGTAGTGTGTGATCAGTTTGCGCCTGCGCAGGAACTTGCACGTTAGCCGGAACCATATCGGCAGATCACCGGCAGGCTCACATAAGGAGACACCCTCCTCCCAATGAGTGATCAGTGAGAGTGTATCAGACAGGAGGCGTGAACAGAGAGCCATCATCTGGTCTCCGCCCCCTGCAGGACGTCATAAGTACAGGAGGGGAGGAGGAGGAGCCCAGAATACCAGCACGGACGGGGGGGTGGAATAACTTAGTCCCTGGGACTTGATCACAGCCCTGCCTTCTCCATAGAGCGCCCTGCACTTTCTATAATAACAGCCTTGCAGAAGATTTTGTCATCTACTTTGTAAGTTTGTGCAGCACGATGGTGGCGCGTATGTTGTTCAGGGCGGTGATCATGGGCCCCCCTGGGTCGGGGAAAGGCACCATCTCAGATCGGATCATCAAACACTTCGCCCTCAAGCACCTGTCCAGTGGGGATCTGCTGAGGACGAACATCCAGAGGAAGACAGGTACAGCTGTCAGGGCTGGGAGGGGTCAGCTGACCACACTTTACAGAAGTTTTCATGGAGGGGACACGTGACAGCAGGAGCAGAGAGGTGACACCACAGTCAGAATTCCAATGACTTCCGTGTCCCTGCACCACACTGCTTTCACTTTCCTATGCAGATGACTGCTACTCACAGCTGGCCTTGTGTGCCCAGATCAGTGTTTCTCAAGGCGCCCCAACAGGTCATGTTTTCAGGATTTCCCTCAGATGAAATGGCCGTGGTAATTAAAAAGGCAGTGAAACTGATCAAATCACCTGTGCAAAATAATGGAAAGCCTGAAAACATGACCTGTTGGGGCGCCTTGAGGACTGGAGTTGAGAAACACTGGCCCAGATCATGAAGCCTGCTGCCCCATTCCATTCATCTAATATGCTCACCTACAGATAGCCAACGAGTGGGTTGGCTTTATGGTGGCCATACACACTTCAATAAAGTTTTTTTTTTTTATGATCTCTTCCAATAGTAATAATCCATTTATAGTTGACAGCCCACGTGGAAAAGTGGATTTCAATGATCGTAAGTTATTGATTGCATCTTCATTTCTGCCATGTAGTCTAATAAACTGCTCTCTTGGGCCCCCGTTCACATCGATGCGATACGACATGTCAAATTGTACGCCAAATCGCAGCCTAGTGCTAGCACTGGCAGTGTCCCAGTCGGTGAAACGCCAACTTTGCGCCGCCACACCAAATTCCAAAAGTAGTTCCTGCATTACTTTTGGGGACTTCAGTGGGCGATTTCAATAGACCTCTGTGCATGAACCCGTACAGATGTCTCAAATCGCCCCCCCCCAAAGTCGCACTGAAATGTGGCTTTGAAACCGTGTAAGGCTCGATTCACACTAATGCGTTTTTTGGTGCATTTTGCAGTAAAGCAGGGAATTTTTTTTAACATGGGTTCCTATGGAACATGTTCACATCAATGCTTTTTTGTGCCTCTGCGTTTTTGGAAAGGGTCGGGGACTTTTTTCCCCGCAAAAAGCAGCGTTTTGCATGTAATAGAAGTCAATGGACCCGCATCCAAAACGCAAGTACCGTGATTTTGATGCGATTTTTGCGTTTTTATTTTTTTAACCTGGTTTTTAAATTAAATGTAAAAAAATTAAAATTGATGTAAAAAAAAAAAAATTAAAACGCAAGTAAAAAAACGCGGCAAGCACTGCAAAAACACTCAAAAGCAACATGCATAGGTGTGAATCGAGCCTAAGTTCAGCTGAACGATTTCAAACCTGACTTCAGTGTGAACAAGGGCTGAAATACAATCGTATTCATGAACAAAGTATCTCAGAAGCGTGTAAGGCTACCATTAGTCTTTTATTTAAAGTGAATCTAATGCCGCGTACACACGACCATTTTTCACGATGTGAATTTTTTTTTATTTAGGTCATTAAAAACGAATGTGTGTGGGCTCTAGAGCATTTTTCGCGACGTAAAAAATAGCCATTAAAAATTTAGAACATGCTCTAAATTTTCAAGTCGTAAAAAATGGTTGTGTGTAGGCTTTAACGACGTGAAAAAAACGCGCATGCTCAGAAGCAAGTTCTGGAAAAACTAGCGTTCGTAATGGAGATGGCACATTCGTCACGCTGTAACAGACTGAAAAGCACGAATCGTCTCTCACCAAACTTTTACTAACACAAAATCAGCAAAAGCAGCCCCAAGGGTGGCGCCATCCGAATGGTTCTTCCCCTTTATAGTGCCGTTGTACATCACTGCACTTTGCTTGAGCATTTTTTTTTCACGATCGTGTGTAGGCAAGGCAGGCTTAACAAGAATCTGTGAATAAAAATGTAGCGCCAAGTAAAAAGAGAACCCTTAAAGAAGGATCTCTGAATAACACGAAAAAAGAAAAAAACCCAGTGTGGGGTGGTCTTTCATCAATTTTGAAAGACTGTATATAGTGTTAACAAGAATCTGGTAAAAAAAACAAAACGTTTTTTTATTTTTTTTTATTTTTTTCAACACCATTAAAAATGGTCGTGTGTACGCGGCATGAAGGATACAAAACTAATTGTGTGTGTGTGTGTGTGCGTGCGTACCGTGTGTGTATATATGCAGTTAAGCATGCTTGTTATACTCACTGTGAAACCCAAAGGGTTAATCCTCTGCATTGTGTAAAAAGACCGTGTTGATCCTGTATGCAGAGATCCTCCCCTCCTTCCACTGTCCCCTAATAATTTCCTGATAAAACAGTCTATGGAGTCAAGCTGCACATGCTCAGTTTGGTGTGTATTGCTAGAGTTTTTTTTTTTCTTGGGAGAGTACACGTGATCAGCATAGGGCCGATCAGCACTGTCCAAACAGTCAGGGGTCTTGCAGTCTCATAGGGTGCCAAAAAACTCCTCCTACAAGCTCTAACCGGTTGCCGACCGCCGCATGTACATATACGTCCACAGAATGACGCGTACAGGCATATGGGCGTACATGTACGTCCCCGCCTTTCCGCGGGTCGGGGGTCCGATCGGCCCCCCCCCTCGGTACATGCGGCGGTCTGAACCCCGCGGGGAGCGATCCGGGACGAGGGCGCGGCTATTCGTTTCTAGCCGCCACCTCGCTATCGCTCCCCTGAGCTGAAGAACTCAAACTGCAGCTGTCATTTTCACAATAAACAATGCAATTTAAATGCATTTTTTGCTGTGAAAATCACAATGGTCCCAAAAATGTGTCAAGATTGTCCGAAGTGTCTGCCATAATGTCGCAGTCATGAAAAAAATCGCTGATCGCCGCCATTAGTAGTAAAAAAAAATTAATAAAAATGCAATAAAAATATCCCCTATTTTGTAAACGCTATAAATTTTGCGCAAACCAATCGATAAACGCTTATTGCGATTTTTATTTTTTATTTTTATTAATAACTGAGGGAAAAGGTATTTAGCAGTTTACATTTACTACAATAATTCCATGTTCTGTGTACTGTGGGAGACCAGATATAGTAAATGCAGGCTCCTGGGTTTAGTAACACTTTAATGCATAGAATCCATTAAGGTAAAATATCCTTCTGCCTTTAGACCCACTTTAAAGAGTAACTGTACTTTTTGTTTGGGGGGGGGGGGTGGACATTCTCCCTGAGTGTTCTGTGCACATTGCAGGGATTCCTGCCTTTTTGTTGTTCTTCTGATGAAATAGCGGTTTGGGAGTGATTGTATAATTGGCAGTCAGCTGCTGCACATGCAGGGCTATGATGAGGAAAGTGGCAGAGTCTGCATCCCTTTTTAGACATGATTTCCCTTTGAGGGTATTATACTGTGGAAATCACTGTAGTAGGCACCGCCATTACAATTTCACTGCTCTCGCTGGCTTCTGAGTCTCATGCTGAGCAGCTGCTTACTAAGCACAGGAGGTCACTCACTCGGCACAGGAGCCATTCAGAACACTTTTTTCATTTACTCAATGACGGCAAAATGCTCCCTGATTGGATGAGGTGGGGAGTATGACATCACCACCTCCGTTGTTGGGGTGTAACATGTTCCCACTGCTGGAGCCGCTGCCCTCTCTACCTGTGACAACAGTATAGGGAGACGTTCCCCGTACCAGCTGTCCCTTTTTTAAAACAGCGCGGCCTTGAGGGGCTCTGTCCACAAGGCTGCATTATTCATTTACACAGCTCTGTGTATGAATGAACTACAAGTCCTGACATTTTTTGCAGCTGTTGGCTTGTAGTCCTCAATTCTGTAGTCTTCTTGTCGGTGTGAAACTGCCTGCCCGTACGATGTATGGGGCAGACAGCTTACACCCAGTCTACTGATTCCTGGTGCAATGCTTTCCAGGCTCCAAAAAAAAAATGGTAAAATGTTTTTTTACCTGCAAAAAGTGGACCTATACTGAATACTGAATTTTATTTAAAAAAGTCTATTGTTTAACCTCTGTCAATGGGGCATGCTGGAAAATTGTACTCAATCAGTGGCTGCAGCTGCTGATCAACATGTTCTGACAGAACTGGTCTTTCATCCTAATGCTGGCCATACACATATAGACTCCCGGGGATTAGCTGCGGATAGGGAGCACCATTTGAAAGCAATGAGACGCCGACCGCTCCTGCAGCTAATGGCGGCTGCCTGCGTGTTATCGCTCTTGGAGCGATTACCTGAGAATGATCAGCCCTGGATGCAGACTACTGGAAGCAGTTTTTTTGAAGACCATTAACCACTCCTGGACCGCCTTCCACGCATTTACTGTGCCAAGGCAGTCCGGCTGTGCGAAACAATGTACCTGTATGTTGCTTCCTGCAGTAGCCCCTGGGGGCGTGCCGATTGGACAGAGTGGGAACCAATCGGGAAGGTCCGGTGAACGTGATGTCTGCCGGACACCTGCACCCTTTCCTCAGAGGCAGAACGATCTGCCTATGTAAACAAGGCAGATCGCCATTCTGACGGGACAACATAGAGATCTTGTGTTCCTGCTAGGTAGGAACACAGATCTTGGTGTTCTCCCAGTCAGAGCAATCCCCACGCAGTTAGTAAGCACCCCCCCTAGGGACACACTGCTCGGTTTGTGGGAAAAAATGACATATACGTTTTTTGTTTTTTTTCTTGTGTACAGCGTCGCTGGCCTGGTCACGAGGGGGGGGGGGGGTAAAACCTTTCCGGGGCTAAAGTCGTTAACAGGAAAAGAGATTGTGAAAATAAACATACAATAATTATTTAGAAGGATTACGATGTGCCCAGTTGTACCTAGAACATTTTTCTGATGTGCAAATCATTTTTTGCTCTAATGGCAAGCCCTTCTTTTTCTATAAGCTCTGCTAGAATGGTTGTGAGAAGGGAGACATTTAATCACATTAGAGATGCTTCAGAAGTAATCTCTGACCCTGGCATGTTTGGAATGAATGTACCATTGATCTTGAACCCCCCGTCCCCCCCCTCCCCCACTGGAAGCATTCATTGCTGCAGGGTCTGTGTTCAGACAATGCCATCCCTTTAATGACTCTAACTTTAGGCTAAAACATTTCTACCCCCTATCGTTGCTAAAATACTACAAAAAAATCCTCCACTTAAGCTGGGACTGCACAGAATTGTGCACATGCCTTAAGCAAATATTCTACTCCCCAAGGCCCCTTTCACACGGTCGGATCTGCCAGTCAGTTTTTTAGGTGGACCCATTCGGACCATCCATTGCCCTCTATGGAGCGGCGGATGTAAATGGACATTTATGCTCACTGGTATCCGATCCTATCCGCTAAAAACAGACGAATGGGGGATCCATTCGTCTGGCGGATCGCATCGGATGACATTCGGATGTAAATGCACAGGCGCTCCTTTTACATCCGACCCCAATAGAGAAAAGCAGGCTGTGTCTACTCTGCATAAGCTGAGCGGAGACGGTATTGTTATCCGCCTAAAGCGCCCTTGTCCCAGTGTGCTCGCACACAGAAGCGAATGCATACGTAGGTCGCCCCCCGCATATGTAAACGACTTTCAAACCAGAAACGTGAGGTATTTGGTATTTCGAACGTTGGAATAAGAACTAGCATTAGACCTCTGTAACTCTAAACTGGTAACCTGAAAAAAAGTTAAATCGTCGCCTATGGAGATTTTTAAGTACCTAAGTTTGGCGCCATTCTACGAGTGTGCACAGTTATAAAGCATTGAGTATCTATTACTCGATGTAGAATCATCTTTCACATTATACAAAAAAATCGGGCTAACTTTAGTGTTTTGTTTTTTTATTAATTCGTAAAAGTTTTATTTTTATTTTTATTTTTATTTTTTTATATTGCATTTGAAAAATTGCTGCGCAAATCCCGTGTGACGTAAAAAGTTGCAACAACCGCCATTTTTTTATTCCCTAGGCCTAGCCCAGGCGTAGGCAACTTCGGTCCTCCAGCTGTTTTGAAAGTCCCAATATACATTGCAAGACCCTGACAATCACAGGCATGATTCCTAGAGGCAGAGAGAGTCATGATGTGATTTGTAGTTTCATCACAGCTGGAGGGCCGAGGTTGCCTACCCCTGCCCTAGGGTCTCTGCTAATGTATATCTAATGTTTGGGGGTGCTGATGATGATTTTTACATGTAGAAGAGAGATGTCAGAATTGGCTTTGGAGGCAAGTGAAGTGGTTAAACTTGTAAAACCATGGACAAGCTGTGTTCTTACCACCCACCCCCCCTTTAACCTGAAAAGTCAGCTGGACAGGGGTGTACGGATACTGAAGCCACATTGTCTCACTTTACAGTAGAGCTGCACGATTAATCGCAATCTCGATTCACCCACCCCCCACCGATCTCCAGGCCGGATGACCTGCAATTTTCGGGTCCGGCCATAGGAAAGTCCCTGGCTTCGGCCTAGCTCCAGAGCGGCGCCCATCTTGGTACGTCCGGCAGCTGTCTCGTCAGGAAGTGACGTTTCGTCGCCGCCATCTTGCTCCACCCCACACTCCTGCACAGTAATGTTAGTGAGAAGGGGGCAAGCGGACATCTTGTTACACCCAACAGTTTTAAATTTCACAGTTCTTTTCAACACAAAACTGAGCTTATGTGCTTAAATACAGTATATGTAAATCTGACAGACTGTTTACATGTTAAATTTTAAAAGCAGCAGCAAACCTCTTTGATTTTCACATTTAAGTAAATGTGAAAATCGGGTGTTCCTTCACATTAGCAAGCGTGCATGCACAGTAGGGAATCAGGCAGTGAAGCCGCAAGGCTTCACTTCCTGATTCCCTCAATGAGGATGGCAGTGGAAACAGCCGAGGACCGAGCGATTGCTCAGCTTCGGCTGCTGACATCGCTGGATCGCTGGACAGGTCCATTTTTTAAAAGTCAGCAGCTGCAGTATTTGTAGCTGCTGGCTTTTAAAAAAAAAAAATCTGCGTAACCTCTGCTTTAAGAAATGTCTGGATTCTTAAATGTACATAATATAACTGAGTACTAACATTTATAGGTAAAGTTGATCCGGGGAATATCGGATTGCCTCTCGGGCGATCAGGGAGGATTGTTTTCCCCTGCTTAGCAAACTGGATCATGCTCGGCTGGGGTTTTTCGCCTTCCTCTGGATCAACTGTGGGTATAGGATTGAGTATATGGGATTGTATTTTTTTTTTTTTTTTGGTTGAACTGCATGGACTTGTGTCTTTTTTCAACCTGACTAACTATGTAACTGTAACATCATGATTTATGGTCAGTTACATCGGAAGGCTATTCTAGGGTATTGGAGGACAGAGTGAGTCTTGTTGGAGATAAAGATGTACCACAACTATGAAGCAAAGGTATACAGATTATTTTCTCAGGAACCCTTTGGTTGTGGTTCAACTGGCACAAACTTGCTGCATGTATAAAATAAACCTTATTCCTGTTGAGATAAATATCCAAATGGCACATAAGTCATGCTAGTTACACTTGTGCAATGACCACATCTGGCTATGTGGCCATTGCCTTTTCTTTTAATTGTAGGCGCCACAGGAGGAGTGTGCAGCTTTCCTTTTCATGTCCGCTGGCTTACCAAATGTTGGATGGTGCCACATGAGCCTATTGGGTGCTTACATACATTTTCCAAGAATCTGATCGCTTTGTGACAAGCTCTTGTATATTGCTGTCTTCTGTGGCTGGATCTGGAGATGTATGACCAGCCTTATAAACACAATACATGCCTGGAATTGGTATTCTAAACTCTTATTTATCATATAGGATTTATCATACATAAGCACAGTGCTTTACTACAAGATAAGAGGGTTAGGAGGACCTGCTCCTGACAGCTTGCAATCTAAAAGTATGTTTGTGTCACAAAATAATGCTTGAGTATCTGAAGCGAAGGCGCTGGCCTGTTAAAATTCTTTATCACTTCCACATGTGTGCTCATTGTATGTGTGTTTTTTAGCCATCCCACCACCTGCACAAACAGAAAGACAAGAGGAGAGCTGTGGATGTACTGATTAACATTCTTTAGGTCCTGTAACATAACGGCGCGTTTACAATTGGGCTGTCTGTAAAAAAACAGTCCACAGTGGATTGCCTTTCACAGAGCAGCAAGAGTGGCTGACAGGCCCTCAGGAGGCAATATTGCTGTCTCCTTAAAGGGTTAGTAAATTAATTTTTTTTTTTTTTTTCCTTTAAAATAACAAACATGTGATACTTGCCTCCACTGTGCAGTTCGTTTTGCACAGAGTGGCCCCGAACCACGTCTTCTGTGGTCCCTCAGCGTCTGTCTCTGTCCTCCCCCGCGATTACTGACCACAGTCGTGCGAGAGACCTCGCATGGTGGTGAGTAATTGCGGGTGTGCTCCCGTGATACAGCGAGCGGCCATAGCTACTCACTGTATCACTCGGCCCTATTCCTCGGCGCAAAAGAACAGCCGAAGGTCGTTTCGCTTTACTTCTCCTGTGAGCCGCTCCTCAGCGAGCCGCTGAGAGGCTGAGCCAGCTGCTCCCAACCCCTCCACAGCCCAGCAATCCAGTGAGCGAGGGGGGACAGAGCAGACAGCGGTGACCCTGAGAACCGATCGATTGGCAGTGTTTGATCGCTCAGGTCTCAGGGCCGGTGGGGGACAGATGCAACATCAGATCCTCAGACACATGCCAGTGTTTACATCCGTACAGGAATGGAAGCACAGCCTTGGACACATTATCTACATCCAGAAAGTAACAGATGCTGCATCCACCTAGGCAAGTATGATTCTGCAAAAACAAAAAAAGCTCATACTTCTCTTTTTTTATGTAATCTTATTTTATGCAAATGAGACACATTTTCTTAGACATTACAAACAGTGGTAAGGTACACCAACAATAGGTATTGTGTGTGTCGGAACAAAAACATGTCTTAAGTTGCATATAAATGGATTGAAAACATTTTTATCAGGCTCAACATTACAAGTTAAAGTAACCTTCATCCTCATTTTTATATATATATTATAAATGCAGCAGCTTTTAATGTTTGCAGCAGTAGGCGGACCTCCGCTTTAAAGCGGAGCTCCACCCTAAAGTGGAACTTCCGCTCATTGGAACCCCCCCCTCCGGTATCACACTTGTCACCTTTCAGGGGGGAGGGGGTGCAGATAGTGCGCCACGACCCCTCCCCCCCCCCCACGTTGTGTTCTGGGAAACACACGGCTCCCTCACCGAGGATGACAGTGGGAGCAGCAGAGATTGCTCATCTTCTGCTGCAGACGTCGCTGGACTCCAGGACAAGTAAGTGTCCATTTATTAAAGGTCAGCAGCTGCAGTATTTGTAGCTGCTGGCTTTTAATATTTCTTTTACAGTGAAGCTCCGCTTTAAGTATATAATAATGGTACACCAAAATGAACATTTCAGTACAGAAAATTCAGGATGCACTTGGCTGAAACCAAAATTGACGGGTTAAAAAAATTATTGTGTGTGTGTGTGTGTGTGTGTATATGTGTATGTGTGTGTATGTGTGTGTGTGTGTATGTATGTATGTGTATGTGTGTGTGTGTGTATGTATGTATGTGTATGTGTGTGTGTATGTATGTATGTATGTATATATATATATATATATATAATTACAATTTTTTTTTCTCTCATGAGTTTAAAGGAATGTGAATTTATTGTCTGCCATTGTCGTCACCTTTTTGAGGCGGTGCTGCATATTTGGTCAGTTAAAAAAACGCACCTGCCCATTGAGAACGCATCAAAAATTCACGTGTTGCATTTTTGAATCGCATGACCTATGAAAAACACACCATCACTGGTGTTTTTCGGCAGCCATTATCGGCACTTTCTTTTTCTTTGGGCACACCCCTGAAAACCCTATTTGCAGACAATATTTCAGTGCATCACTAGTATATAGTACATGTTTTTAAATGGTGTCCGTGTGTTTAAAAAAAAATTATTTCTCTCCTGACCCACTTGTGCTTCTTTAATTAAAAAGAGAAATGTGTTGCCCATAGCAGCCTATCACATTTGGAATGGCTTTATAAACACAATGGTGTGACCTGTGCCGGGCACGTGGGCGGACAGTGTACAGTATTTCAGTATAATATCCTTGTCTTGTGTGCATGACAGTTGTATGGTAAACACAACTCAAACATACCAGCCAACTGCACAGTCCTATTTAACGTTCACACCTCTTCAGATAACAAAATGGCGGTAATGACCTCTAGACAACTTTTGCAGCTTTAACTGAAGTTAATATTTAAACAAAGCAGAATACTGATTGTACCTAAACTTAAGATTTGCAATAAAATTGAACCCATAAATTGTTAGGCTGGCCACTAACAATCTGATTCGTGATTTGTTTTTACAAAATACAGAGCTGGCTATAGAGTGTGTGTGTGTGTGTGTGTGTGTGTGTGTGTGTGTGTGTGTGTTTCTTTCCTGCAGCCACAAGTTGCAGAAAAGAAAATCGCTCAATTACCTCATCAGCACAGTCAGTGTTGATTGTGGGGGGAGAACCCTTCCATATACCCAGTGAAGTGACTGGCTTCAGGTAATGCACAGAGATTAAACAAATCCTCCTACATAAGTTGTATCTGTCTGTCTGCAGTCTTCTCTACATCTGTTCAAATTTCTGAATTATAAAGCTTGTCTGAGCTGTCAGAAAAAAAAAAAAAAGATAGAGAGCTCTGAGAGCTGATTGGAGGGAAGGGAAACACCTCTGTTGCACAGAAACATAGTTGGAGATGTCAATCAGCTGAAGGTCCCTCACCTGTCACTATTTTTGTCTTGGTATCAGAAAAACTTGTCAGAAGTGATTCATGCTGATAGAAGAGGAATGAAGCAGCAGAAAAAATGACACTTCTCTCTGTATTGAAACAAGTACACACTTTAAAGGAATATGCTTTGTTCATATTTGATGTCTAAGTGATCACTTCCTTCTATAAAGTCCCAAGGTGCTGTATTGTGCGCTTCTGTTGTTTAACTTTTGGTCACAGCCATTAACTACTTCGCCCCAGGTTGACGTCATATGACGTCGGGGACTTAAAGTGGTGATATCTAAATGATGCCTGCAGCTGCTTCCCCCAACTTGCCCATGCAATCGAGGAGCCGGAAAATGAATCCGCCGGTGGTGGCGTTTTATCATAGAGGTGAATGTCTCTGTAACCCTCGGAGGCCAGGAGCGACGTCATGACTGTTACTTTTGGCATCGACAGATGTAAACCCTCCTGTTATTTTTGCTGGGAAGCCTGAGATCAATTTTTTTTTTATCTCAGGCTTTTCAGCATAGAGGAGAAATTTGGGGCCTTATAGACCCCAGATCTCTCTGAAAAGTGGACATTTTAATTCCCTATTCCTATTACAAGGGATGTTTACATTCTTTGTAATAGGAATAAAAGTGATGAAAATAAAATAAAAGGGAAAGCGTAAAAATAAACAAATCAAAAAAAGCGTAGCCTTTAGAGATTTGGCGCCATTTCACGAGTGTGCGCAATTTTAAAGCGAGACATGTTCGGTATCTATTTACTCGGCATAACATCTTTCACATTATACAAAATAATTTGTATATGTGTGTGTGTGTGTGTGTGTGTGTGTGTGTATATAGATATATAATTTTATGAACGTGTTCTTATTTATAATTTTTTTCCAAATGAAATTGCGTTTGAAAAATTGTGCAAACACTGTGTGACATAAAAAGATTGCAAGGACCGCCATTTTATTCCTAGGGTCTCTGCTATATATATATATATATATATATATATATATATATATATATATATATATATATATATATATATATATATATATATATATATATATATATATATATATATATATATATATATATATATATATATATATATATATATATATATATATATATAATTTTTGAGGGTTCTGAATAATTGTCTAGCAAAACAATTATGATTTTTTTTTTACATGTAGGAGAGAAGTGTCAGAATTGGCCTGGGTGGCAAGTGGTTAAAGTTGGCCATACACAGCTGGAATTTTAGCCATTTCCGGTGAATTGGCTGAAATTTGAGCTGTAGGTCACACTGTCAACACCACCTGGCTTGACATTCTTTGATTGAGAAATTGAAGGAACTGGCCGGGGGAAAAAGTCAGCCAAACAGTGACTGCAGCCAATCATCTGCAGTCTTTGTTTAGGTATTCTGACAGATGACGCATGCGGAAGATGCGTCCATCTGTACTGTTTAGCATGGATAGAGGATTCCATGGATTTCTCTTTAATCCTGCTGCCAAGCAAACGCAGGTAAATACATAAAATATTGGACATGCCTCAGTTTTTACAATGCAGCGTGCAGATGTGACTAATTTTTGGATTTTCATAGCACGTCTGTTTTTATGTGCTACAAAATGTACATAATGCTCAAAGATCCATTTGTGTTTTAAAAAGCTCCACACACTGTGAATTCTCCTCTCTGCATCACCTGCAAACATTGGAAGAATGGGTGGGTTATGGGTCATTGAAAATATTTGTCTGAGCTCTGGTAGTTTCATATTACATGCAGTAGTTTTTGAAGGAGCAGATTTTTAAAGCCGTGTTGAAAAGGTCATATAAAGTTTAGACATGTCGTGTACACACGAGCGGCTTTCCCTCCGAAAAAAAAAAAATGATGGGTTTTCCCGACAGGATTCCTCTCAAGCTTGCCTTGCATATACACAGTCACACAAGTCCGGTGAACTCTTGACTGCCAAGAACACAGTGACGTAAAAGACTACAACGAGCCGACAAAATTAAGTTTCATGCTTTTGAGCAAGCGTCGAATTGTTTTCGAGCATGTGTGTTTTTTTCCCGTCGGAAAAGCATACAGACGAACGGTTTTCCTAATAGGATTTATTTCCTGACGGGGGAAAAAAGAGATCCTGCTCTTCTTCCCCCTTTTTTTTTCCCGGCAGTTTTCCTGTGGGGGAAAAAGTCAGGCATACAAAAAAGCTCTCGCTGCAGTTTTTTCTGACGGGAAAACCGGTCGTGTGTACGGGGCATCAAAGTGCAGAGCTGACACTGGGGGATAAATTGGAGTTCGACAATTCCTTTTTCCAGCTAAGGAATGACTTCAAACAAAAATACAGGATTACTGATAGTAGAAGATTCTTTTATTGACTGAATTGTCTCTTATGGGAAGTAGAACGCCTGTTTTATCATTTGTACCAGACAAAAAAAGTTTAACCTTTTTTCATTATTCCACAGAAATTGGGGTTGTTGCTAAATCGTACATTGATCAAGGCCAGCTTGTTCCAGATAATGTGATCACCAGTCTTATTCTACAAGAGCTGCACAACATGGGAGAACACAACTGGCTGCTGGATGGTAAGCATGATGCTGTTGTACAATAGATTTTCATTTTGTATATCGGAGTCTCCACTAGCAGCCAAGAGATTCCGCAGGCTAACCAGATGAGTATGGGGGATCAGGTTAAACACGTTTTTTTATGTAGGCAGAATTTCTGCACTTGCTACAAGACCTAGACCAGTTATGGTGAACCTTGGAACCCCAGATGTTTTGGAACTCCATTTCCCATGATACTCGACTACACTCGAGTTCATGAGTACTTGAAATGATATATTGTACAAAGTCCCACAATTGTGACGAAACGTGCTCGTGCTCAGTTCCAAAATGAACAAATAAGTGCTCTACGGTTTGGTGCACAGATCAGGTGCACCACATGGATGTGCACTCACCCTAGACGTTGACCACCTATCTCTAGTGTGGTCACTTGTGCTTTGTGGGGAATCGGACCCCTAGGTGGTATCTTTACTGGCCGGTCACACTGCAACTACTCCATGGATGGAGAGTGAAATGACAGAGGAGGGAGCCCATAGCATAAAAACGTAATTTATTGATAAAATATGGCAATAAACATAGGTACACTCACATGTTTGGTGCCTAATAAGCCTGGCACCTGGTGTGTTCAGCATGTGTTTATTTAAGGGAATGATCTGGCTGGTAACTGCTCGGTTCCCTGACTAGATTTCTCAGGAGGATGTGGTGTCACAATGACACGATCAAGCCTCGACACGTTTCAGCCAATGAGAGAGGCTGTCATGGGAAATGTAGTTCCAAAACTTCTGGGGTGCCAAGGTTCGCCATCACTGACCTAGACTTTAGACCGTTTTAGTGCGCATGCATTTCCCTCAACAATGGACAATTGGACAGACCATTCCAACTCAACTTAAAGTGGTTGTAAACCTTTGTGTTTTTCCACCTTAATGCATCTTATGCAATAAGGTGGAAAAACCCCTTGCAGTCACCGGCCCCTCCAAGCCCCCACTTTACTTACCTGAGCCTTGAATTTCTTTGGACTAGATCCAGTGTTGCTTTCCCCAGGTCTTCTTGGCTCTTCATGGGATAGATTGATAGCAGCGCAGCCATTGGCTCCTGCTGCTGTCAATCAAATCTAATGATGCGGGGGCAGGGATATGGACACTGATTGTATGGCACAGGAGCTCGCCCGCAAGCCAACATCCTCGGGAGAGAGCTTCCCAGAGGGGGTTAGCTCTTGTGGGGAGGAGCCCCGAGAGCCACCGTGGGACCCCAGAAGACGAAAGGTGTATTATTATTTTTTTATTTTTTTTAACGTGAACCCATAGTATCACTTTAATTGAGCAGCCGTTTTTTCCGGTGAGTGTACTGCCATACTAGAGCACGGAACACTTGGATATTCATTTGATGAACTTTATTGGATTGTCAAATTATTTATCATAACTCGCTGACCTGATGAACTTGATATTCAGCGGATGTACACCTAATATGTTCACTGTTTTTGATTATTTTTAATATTGAACTTTTGCACATTACATTTTTATTTTACGCATAATTTATGTTAATTAGAGCACTGCAATTTTTATGATTTTGTGTATCGCAAGGCTTGACAAATTTGCTTTTGAATCTAGCAGCTAGCTATAAAAGTTGGGACCCATGTTTTTGTTTTTATTTTTATTTTTTTAAACTAACAAAGCTTTATTTTCAAATTCAAAACCCTTATATAGCCCTGATGTGTATCTAGGTGGGCCTAACAACCAGGATTTTAAAAGAAGGGCAGTCGAGTAGAGTAGCTAAACAGGCAGTGCGCTGCCATAGAGCCTACAGGGGGAAGCCAGCATCCCTATTTTTATGCATAGTTTTGCCCCCTTGTAAAAATAAGGACGGTTGCCAAACCTGATAGGGCCCCCCTACTGACCCTAGGCCCTCAGGCAGTGCCTGAGTGCCTTAATGGTCAGTCTTCCCCTGGGGCCGGCAAAAGCCCAGGCACCGGGATGCAATATTTATTTGCCATGGTGACCTGGCGCCTGGGATTTATTGAGCCCTGGTGTATTCATATTTCCTGCAGGCTTCTGCTTTTTTTTTTTTTTTTTCTCAAAAAGAATGTTTATTGACACATCTGACAACAATCACTGCAGGCTTCTGCTTGTGCTAAAAAATATCCCTGCTGTGTCTCTGCACTATATTGCCCTAAAAGGCTGTCTTTCGGCTTTGTGAAGACTGCTACTGAGAAAAGTTGCACCCTCCCTCCTTCTGCCCTCTCCGCCATTCAGAACTCTTAATACTATTGTCCCACGATGCACCACATTCTGTGAATGGAGGAGCAGTTGAATGACACAATCTCCTCTGCCCCTTCACAGAAGATGATGCATTGTGGGAATGTAGTTCTACGAGAAATATGAATAGTGGAGGGGACAGAAGAGGGTGGGCAAGTGGCGCAACTTTCCTTTTCAGCGCAAGAAGATGGCTGTTCAGGGTATATAGCAGCTGTGAAGGAGACCCTGCAAGGGTGATTGTTGGCAGAAGCCGTTGCCTGCAGGTAATAGGATACACATTAATGCACATAACTGATGTATTTGGTACTCTATCCCCCAAAAAATTATACTGCACTTCATCTTGCACATTTTCGACTGCATTTGGTCATGGTCACCTAATAATACAATGGGTGCTTTTATTGTAGCTAATCTGATATTATTATATTCTATCTTTTTAATTAGGATTTCCAAGAACTGTCCCTCAAGCACAGGCTCTCGATAATGCTCATCAGATAAACACTGTCATTAATCTGAATGTGCCATTTCAGACCATTAAGGACCGTCTGACAGCCCGGTGGATCCACGCTGGTAGTGGCAGAGTATACAACACTGAATTTAATCCACCCAAGGTCTCGGTAAGATGAACCTATATAACTATGGACCTTGTGTATCAACTGGTTCTTACTAGGACCTAGAGTTATTTCTTCAGAGCTACCTAACTGATTTAAACTTTCAGGGTTGTTCTGATGCTGGTTACTGGGTAAGAAGAAGTAACATCAGTGCTTTCAAAGAAAGCGACTCGCGCATTGCATGCCCGGCCATGAAGCCGAAAGCTGTCACGGCCGGGTGCCCAGAGTGTGAATGGAGGCGCCGAGGAGAGGGGCAGGGATAGGAGCGACGCTCCATGCGGCCGCATCGCTGGACCGTGGAACAGGTAAGTGTCTGTTTATTAAAAGTCAGTAGCTATACTTTTTGTAGCTGCTGACTTTTAATAAACAATAAAAGGCTGTTGAAGATAGTTATAGGAGGACAAATTGTAATCATATAGTGTGCATATGTATGAGATTATCCGAATTAGGCGGTTGGTTGGGTTATATGGGTGGGATTTAGGTTGAACTATGTTGGTTCTCAAGGTTGGGCCCTGCGTGGCCACTGTCGGGGTAGGTATGTTGCCTACCTGGATGTATGTTAAGTGTTGTAATGTATGAAAACCCAATAAAAATAATAATAAAAAAAAAACATTAAAAGGCTGGAACTCCACTTTAATGGTCTCTTAAAAACCAGCTTCTTGTCAAATGTTCTTAAAGCATTCTCTTTTCTTTTAGTTTGTTTAAACTGTAAGAGCCCTTTCACACTGAGGCAGTTTTCAGTCGTTTTAGAACTACAAATGGTGCCTGAAAACTGCCTCCCATTCACTTCAATGTGTGCTTTTTCACACTGGGGTGGTGCGCTTCAGGACGGTAAAAAAACTTCCTGCACGCAGCATCCTTGGGGTGGGTTTGGAGCGCTATAAACAAAAGGCTATAAAAATGCCCCTGCCCATTGAAATGAATGAATTTGCAAGCGCTGCAAAACTGTTTTTTTTTATTTTTATTTATTTTTTATTTTTTTTAAGGTCACGTTGTTATGTGACCTTTAATAAAAAAACAAAACAAAAAAAACAGCCAGATGGTGCACGAAAAGCTTCACCAAAGCACTGCATAAACTACCGGTGCTTTAGCGCTACTTCAGTGTGAAAGTAGCCTAAACGTGACTAGCACTTGGGCACGTTTTGGTGTTTTTTATGCCCAAAAGCTCCTATACTGAATGCAATTATTCTGCATTCAGGAAAGGAGCTTTGACTGCTTCTAAACTCTCCTGCTCCTAAACTCCTCTAAAAGCCTATGTGTGCGTGGACATAGTCTTTTATTGATGTGCGTTCAGGGGCTAAGTCCCCATGCACACGAGAAGCAAATGCAAACACCTGTAAACTCAAATTTTCAAAGGCAAAAACCGGCGTTTTGAAACGCCAGTTTTTGCCGCGAATTTTGCGGCGTTTTACCGCGTTTGCGGCTATCAGCATCCATAACAAAGACGTTGTAGACGCTCCCAAAGCTTTGAAACGCAAAAACGTTTGCGTCTGAACCCAACATTTTGCGTCTGAAAAAACGAGCCTAAACCCAACTGCTTTAAAACGCAAAAAAATGTGTTCAGGGGCAGTTGAAAAAAATGCCCAAATGCCTCTGAACTCGAGTTTACCAGCGTCTCGTGTGCATGGGGCCCAAGGCAAAAAAAATGCCAAAAGCCCCAAAAAATTCAGTTTAGGAGCAGAAGTGTGCATGAGGCCTAATGCAAGAGAGTGCTGTTTGCATTTGTTTAGGGACAGGACCGGGAAAAACAACCTATTTAAGAAATTACAATCCATAAACTGTTTTATAATTTCTAACAGGGAATTGATGATATTACTGGAGAGCCTCTAATTCAACGCGAGGATGACAAGCCAGAAACCGTTACCAAGAGACTGAAAGGTTACGAGGCCCTTACCACGCCTGTTTTGGAATATTATCAGTAAGTTATTTTTTTTTGTATATGATATTCTAGAAAACATCCAAGAGTATTAAACAGTTGCTTTTTCTGTTACAGTTTTTTTTTTTTTTTTTTTAATTATAGATGTAGGTAGGTATGTAGATATGCACTACAGGAATTGACACAAAAAAAATGACAAAATATTACATGTCAGTAGTTGTGTTTCATGGTAGCAATTGCTGGCTTAATTCTTTCAAGGGGATTCATGTTTTAAATGGGCTATGAAACGTGAGTTGTGTGTCAAACTTTCCTTTGTGTTGGTTGGTCAACATTTTTATAAAACCATGCTTGGTTTATAGAGAATAAAGGCCCAGATGGCCAAAGAGAAGAGACAAAGAAAACATTAAGTGAAGATAGTTCAGGGAGCAGTGGGGGGCAGCAGGGACAATGGAATGGAATAATGCAAAATTGCTGACAATGCTTTTTTTTATTTATTTTTTATTTTACGTTTTGGTCAGAGGGAAGATGGATTAGAACACCATATTTTTATTTCTGCCCCTGTCCCTGTTAGGGAGATTTACCCTCTCTATTTATTCTCTTAACTGTTCTTATCAAAGGTTAAGGTGTATAAATCCAAATTTTTGGGTTGTGCGCGGAACAGTAATAGAGGGGAAATCTTTCAAAGGGGTCACTAGTTCTGGTGATCCGAGGGGCCCCAATGGATACCCTTAAGTTGCAGGGATTTCCCCTGTTTTGGCTATGTGACAGGAAGTGAAGATAGATTTCCCTACTGGGAAATTGATGGCAAAAAAAAACCTATCCAAAATGGGGGAAAAAAATGCCTATATTCCTACTTTAAATGTAAAACTTTTGTTTATTCTGTGCAAAATGATTTCCCAGGAACTAGTGATCAAAGCCCTACCTGGAAGGCTACAAACCCTATCCATATCCAGCTAAGATGGTTTTTGCTTAAAGATTGTGTATGTTGAACAATCTACACTGCTCATGTTCTCTATAAACAGTACTTGAATGTTTTTTTTATTTTTTATTGTGGTCTCTCTAGAAACAAGGGTGTATTGGAAACATTTACTGGGACGGAAACCAACAAGATCTGGCCCCATGTTCTTGCGTTCTTGCGCACAAAGCTGCCTGAAGTCCAGGAGTAACTGGTGACAGAGCACAATGGACGCTGGACTGTAAATCTCATACCACTCAATGTGAATGTTTTAACCTTAGTAACCTTTAGTCTTCACACCAGCTGTTTTATTGCATTTTAATGTTATTTTTTTTTAATAACATATTTAACTATAGTTTTTTAATAATTGAGCTGGGAGATCATATTTTATGTAATGTCCGATTTTCAAATAATTGAATTTTTTTTTTAACCAATCATCATCAAATGACAAGAGGATTTTAGGCCAGAAAGTGTCTAATATTGCTCTTGGAGACACTTTTACTGACCGTTTTTATTCTCGACTGCTCAATTTTAGTTCTTTTTCTGCCAACATTAGAACGGATGATGGAGAGCCTGTATTTTGTTTTTAATATACCTGTATATGTGTTCAATCTGGAAGAAAAAGGATCTTTGATTAATTTACCCCTTTGTAAATGCAGGGTGAAATCAGCTGGGAATATTTTTTAATATCTGGATACATCAACAAAGCAGGCAGAAAAAAATATTTAAAATGTGACTTTTTTTTTTTCTCAAAGTTAAACTTGGGCCACAAAAATGTTTATCTACATTCCCAATGTTTACAAAGGATATAAATCCACGTTGCATGCTTCAGATGCCCTTTCAAACCAAGATATTACCTTTTTTAGAAGCCGCTGTGACATCACTGTTCTGTAAATAATGTTTGCAGAGCTGTAGGAGGGACCCAAAGGGCCCACTTTCTACAGGCTCCCTGAAGAACACTAGAAGAACAGGGTGGAGACCAGACCCTTCACCCTGCTCAAGGAGAGAGAGCAGCAGTGACTGGTCTTTATTGCAGGAAGCTCCACCTGCAGCCCCTGTAGAATATTAGAAGTGGTTAGTGCAGCCTTTCTCAACTAGAGTTTCCTAGGGGTTCATTGAGCTTTGTCTGATTGACCATTTTGGTTTTGTCTGCATAGTTTTGGGTCCATATTCACTTGGCCCAGCCAGCAACATAACGCCAGAAATCTTTTTTTAGGTGTGTCTAAGGATGGCATTCTGACCACCATATTGGGGGTGGGAGCATTCTTCCCATTTACTACCAATGTAACGGATGAAAAGAGGTCCTGGACTGCCGCACTCCTTAAAACGATATCTTTATTCAGCAAGTGAAATAAAAAAAAAAAACAACAATGTTGCAGTCAAAAAGAAGTGAACAAAAGGAAAAGGATGGCTGACATGTTTCACATCGTGTGATGCTTACTCGTAGCCAATGTAACGGGTAATTTATTGGTTTAGCTGTAAAATTATTTCAAAGGTTCCTCTGGGGTAACAAACTTGAGAAAATCTGGGTTACTGTTTTTTTTAAACAAAGCAGTCCCTCTTTATGTTCTATGTTGACTTGCAGGGAGGGTTTCCATGAATGATGGAGATTCTCTTATGAGAAATTGGGTCCTCCTGTAGCTCCAGCTTTTGCTGTAGTCACCAATTTTACAGTAAATTATTTTTTTATTGCAATTTCAACAGAATACATAACCAACAGTAGAAGAAAAATTGACTTTTGCATATTAAAAATGTTGGCTAACAAGGATCCATACAGTGGGTAAAATTTATTTGACCCCCTGCAGATTTTGTAAGTTTACACACTCAAAAAATTAAGGGTCTAATTGTTATCATGGGTGTATTTTAAATTCTAGCGACCTAATAACAAATAATCCAGAAAAAACACATGATACAAATGTTATAAATTGAGGTGCAGTTCAATGAGTAAAATAGGTATTTGATGCCCTACCAACCAAAAATAATTCTGGCTCCCACAGACTGGCTACAGTACGTGCTCATGTGGTACACAGATTAGTCCTGTCAATTTAAGAAGTGCTCCCAACGAAAACTCATGTGTATAAAAGACACCTTTCTACAGAATATTTCTTCCATTAAAACCTCACCATCATGGGCAAAACCAAGGAGCTGTCAAAGGACATCAAGGACAAGATTGTAGACATGCACAAGGCTGGAATGGGCTACAAGACCATCATCAAGAAGCTTGGTGAGAAGGAGACAACTGTTGAAGTGATTATTCGCAAATGGAAGAAATACAAAATAACCATCCATCGCCCTCCGGTCTGGAGCTCCATGCATGATTTTACCTCATGGGGTAAGGATGATCATGAGAAAAGTAGGGGTCAGCCAAGAACTACACGGGAGGAGCCTATGAATGCTCTCAAGGCAGTCAGGACCACAGTCACCAAACAAACTATTGGTAACACAATACGCCACCACGGATTGAAATCTGCAGTGCCTGCAAGGTCCCCCTCAAGAAGGCACATGTACAGGCCTAACTGAAGTTTGCCAAAGAACATCTAAATGATTCGGAGAAAGTGCTGTGGTCAGATGTTACCAAAATTTTAACTCTTTGGCATTGACTCGACTTGTCATGTTTGGAGGAAGAAAAATCCTGACTATGACTCTAAGAACACCATCCGTACAATCAAGCATGAAGGTGGAAACATTGGCCCGGATTCACATAGATCGGCGCATCTTTCTGCCGGCGTAGCGCATCTCATATGCGCTACGCTGACGTAACACAGAGGCAAGCACAGTATTCACAAAGCACTTGCTCCCTATGTTGCGCCAGCGTAACGTAAATTATTCGGCGTAAGCCCGCCTAATTCAAAGTAGGTGGACGGTGGGCGTGATCCATTTAAATGAACCGTGACTTCATGCAAATGATGGGCCGAACGAACGGCGCATGCGCTGTCCCTTGGACGTCTCCCAGTGCGCATGCTCAGAATCACGTCGGAACGAATGCCTAATACGTCGAATCACTGAACGTAACCTACGCCTAGCCCTATTCACGTAGTACTACGTAACAACGTAAAATACGACGGCTGTTCCGTGGTCCATACCTTTGCATGGGATGCGCCTCCTTTATGTTGAATAACTTTACGCCTTACATAAACGGCGTATATTTCTGCGACGGGCGCAAGTACGTTTGCAAATGAGGGAGATACACCGATTCACAATGAGGCGGCCAGCGTAAATATGCGCCCAAGATACGCCGGCATAGGAAAGTTACGTCGGACGGAGGAAGCCTATTTTCAGGCATATCTAGTTCTATGGGCACGGCGCAAAGATACGACGGCGCACATTTACTTACGCAGTGTATCTGTAGATATGTCGGAGTAAGTGCTACGTGAATCCGGGCCATTATGTTTTTTCACTGTTAAAGGTACAGGCCCACTTTACCGCATTCAGGGGCAATGTATTGTAAAATCTTGGATGAGAACCTTTTTCCCTCAGCCAGAACACTGAATATGGGTCAAGGATGGGTCTTCCAGCATGACAATGACCCAAAACATACCGCCAAGGCAACAAAGGAGTGGCTCAAGAAGAAACTAATTAAGATCATGGAGTGGCCTAGTCAGTCTCCAGACCTTAATCCTAGAGAAACTTTATGGAGAAAGCTGAAACTTCGAGTTGCCAAGCAACCGTCAAAGCTTAAGGATTTAGAAAAGATCTGTTAAGAAGATTAGACCAAAATTCTTCCTGAGATGTGTGCAAACCTGGTCACCAACTACAAGAAACGTCTTCCCTCTGTGCTTGCCAACAAGGGTTTCGCCACCAAGTACTAAGTCATGTTTTGCTTGGGGATCAAATACTTTATTTTATTCACTGAACTGAGGGAGGGTTATACCTATAACCATTCAATCAAATTAAATCATGTCCACCAATTTCACCCACGGTGCCAAAATATTCCTAGGTCCATCAAGGTCTAAAGCAGTGGGATGCAGGTTCTACTTATGATGTTCGCTAGGGGGATATGTTAAATCAAATGGAATTTCCGTGTTCTTGGCAAGTCCAAAATAAGCTTATAATATAAAACCGCATGGAAACATGGACTGAATGTTCTGACAATCTGCAAACTGTTCAGTGTTCCTAGCACAGGCAACTTCTTTTACATTTGCGTTAAAGCGGAGGTTCACCCATAGCTTACACATTTTCCCCTTGGCTTCATGCTCTTTTTGTCTAGGGGAATCGGCTATTTGTTTTAAAATATGATCCGTACTTACCCGTTGACGAGATGCATCTTCTCTGCCGCTTCCGGGTATGGGCTGCGGGACTGGGCGTTCCTTCTTGATTGACAGTCTTCCGAGAGGCTTCCGACGGTCGCATCCATCGCGTCACGATTTTCCAAAAGAAGCCGAACGTCGGTGCGCAGGCGCAGTATAGAGCCGCACCGACGTTCGGCTTCTTTCGGCTACGAGTGACGCGATGGATGCGACCGTCGGAAGCCTCTCGGAAGACTGTCAATCAAGAAGGAACGCCCGCTCCCGAAGACCCATACCCGGAAGCGACGGAGAAGATGCATCTCGAAAACGGGTAAGTACGGATCATATTTTAAAACTAATAGCCGATTCCCCTAGACACAACGAGCAGGAATCTAAGGGGAAAATAGAAAAAAAAAAGGAATTGGGTGAACTCCCGCTTTAAGTAGTATTCACAGCAGTTACCGAAGCCAGTTAATAGTAATTGAAAATATAGATACACAAGGAATTTATAAACTTCTCAGCTATTTTAAGTGCAATATCCAACAAAATTCACTTTTATCTCTCGCCTAAAAATGCACAGCACCCATTTAAGTATGGGAAATAATGTTCTGTCAATGACTTGTGTCCATGAACGCAGTCCTTCAATTACCGACATCTTGTTCTTAATTGTGACAATGGCGGATGACTTTTCAGCAGTCCATATACTGTCTGTCATGTCATTTTATTTATCCGCTGAAAAAGTTAATACTTTTGTTTAGAAAGTGCTTTCCATAAATATGCATACCTTGAATACCCATTTGTCAATGTTTTTATAGCAGCACTGAGCTGGATACTTCTAGAAGTGACTTAGTGGTGATCAGCTGAAAATATCCAGAATAACAAAGAATTCATGTCATGCTGTATACAGTGTATATTGTGCCTGTTGCTTGCTACCATTTGGACTACAATTTTTATTTTATTTTTATCTTGGTATGTATTCATATTTAATAGCGCTAATACACTGTTTGGTAGATTTTAGTAAGCTGCAAAGGTTTTCTTTTCTTTGTAGAAAAATATAGTATGCTTTTTTCTATCCTCAGTGCCGTGTAGAGTACATTACCTCACACCAGTCATCAGCACAGGTCATGTACATACAGTATCTACCTCATTTACTATACATCATGAATATTGGGTAACAGAACGTTACTAAGATATGCAGCGTAGCTCCTTCTACTGGGTTTCTGCCGCTGTTATGTCAAACCACTGTTCAGACTTTCTCAGACTGATCCTGAAAATGGTTTTCTGTATCAAAGGAAGCACAGAATGTGGGCTGGCCAACTGCTCCACATTTCTTTGTAATATATCAAAATAATCCATTCTGGGGAAAGAGAGCGAGAGAGAGATCCCCCTAGTAGCCAATTAAAATGTTAAGGCAGCTTTGGCTGCTATACTAACCTGATCTCTGATTTGTGCTCACTGCTCTTGTGAGCCCAGGGCATCAAGGTTCCGCTCCCCCATTCTTGACCCATAAAAGTATGCCAGAGAGCAGTGTCATTTAAGCTGGCCATACCTATACAATTATCCGGTTTCATTTCTTTAAGGCCCCGTACACCAGCGGATCTGTCCGCGGACCGTTTTCATCTGACATGTCCGCTGCCGGATTTTGGTCTGATGGCTGTACACACCATCAGACCAAAATCCCAGCGGAAAACAAACGCAGTGACGTGGCCACGCCGTTGCCGCAACGATGACGTGGCGACGTGCGCGACCCTGGAAGGTCAATGCTTCCACGCATGCGTCGAATCACTTTGACGCATGCGAGGGATGGAGGCTGATCGGACGTGTCCGGTGAGTCTGTACAGACGACCGAACACGTCCGACGGACAGGCTTCCAGCGGACATGTTTCTTGGCATGCTAAGAAACATTTGTCCGCTGGAAAAAGTCAGCTCGGCCGGGAATCCGGTCCGGTCGGCTGTACACACGACCAAACATGTCTGCTGAAACTGGTCAGCGGACCAGTTTCAGCAGACATGTTCGGTCGTGTGTACGAGGCCTTAGTGTTACCTTCAACTATGTAGTGCAAGAGCCTGCCTGATTGCATGCAAAGTGAAAGTGTTTTAGGTATGACCTTAAATGATGTGGTTATGGTAATTCTAAAGGAAAATTTGTACAAGAGAATTGTATAATGTATGGCCTTAGAGTCCCCCTTCCTGCTAGAAGAATAAGAGGACATGTAATGTTCCCGAGCCTGGCCACAGACACCCGGGGCTGCAACGGTGCTCCAAATGCAGCAAGGACTTGCGAGCCCCAAGTTGCAAAATGGATTTCATTGTGGTTACAATGGTGTAATAAAAAGCAGTGATATAGAAGAACAATCAAATTGTTCTTATAAATATACCAGTGGCGTACATTTTATAAAATGTATGTTTTAATGTTAATCATTTGTAGAAATAAGCTCTACAGTTTTAGTTTTTAAAGGTACTAATGTGTTAATTACTGGGACTTAAGCCCCGTACACATGATCAGAATATCGTACAAAATTTTGCTTCTGAGTTGATTGTACAATAATCTGTTTTTTTTTTTGAACAGAGACAAACGTGAAAAAAAATTCATACGATACCAGATCATATGATTTTTTAGTTTTTAATCAGTACAGTTTTCATCCACAAATACGTTACATCACTTTCAAATGTTTATTGTATCATACTAGAATTTTCGTACTTTAGTAACCTATCTGTTTTCGATTGGAAGACTAGCATGCAAACAAAAACCAGATGATCATTTGTCTGATTATCTCATTCAAAAGAAAAGGAATCCGCTGCTCCCGGTGTATGCAATACCTTGTTGCTAGCCCCGGCCTACCTCCTTAAAAACTTGAGAAAAAAAAGAAATGGCTGCACTGCCAAAGGCCCAGATTCTCAAAGGAGATACGCCGGCGTATCTCCAGATACGCCGTCGTATCTCGGAGTCGTCGTATCTATGCGCCTGATTCTTAGAATCAGTTGCGCATAGATTTGTATTAGATCCGAGCGATCTCTTATGCTGTCGGATCTTAACTGCATATTTACGCTGGCCGCGTGTATGCTGATTTACGCCTAGAAATATGTAAATCCGCTAGATACGCGAATTCACGAACATACGCCTGGCCGACGCAGTACAGATGCGCCGTTTACGTTATGCTTTTCCCGGCGTAAAGTTACCCCAGCTATATGAGGCGTACATGCGGCGTACCAATGTGAAGTATGGACTTCGTTCCCGCGTCGAATTTTAAAAATTTTACATTGTTTGCGTAAGTCGTCCGTGAATGGGGCTGGACGTAATTTACGTTCACGTCGAAACCAATACGTCCTTGCGGCGTACTTTGGAGCAATGCACACTGGGATATGTCCACGGACGGCGCATGCGCCGTTCGTAAAAAGCGCCATTTACGTGGGGTCACAACATTTACATAACACACGCCTACATCTTCCACATTTGAATTAGGCGGGCTTTACGCTACGCCGCTGCAACTTACAGAGCAAGTGCTTTGAGAATACTGCACTTGCCCGTCTAAGTTGCGGAGGTGTAACGTAAATGGGATACTTTACGCCCGCTCAAAGATACGCCGCTGTAAGTGAATCCGGGCCAAACTTTCCAAAAACGCCTTTTATTGCAGACAGTCAAAATACACCAGGGACTTCAGGTGTTGGTCACGTATATACGTGATAATCTCATTGTGTATTAGGCTACACAGGCTCAGCCATGCTACTTAAATCGCTTGTGATAACAAAATCTGATGATCATTCTAACTTGTGGAGCAACTGGTTCCCTATGATGTAGGCTTCACAATGGCAATGTATTGCACACAATTCTAATTATTTTATAATCATGTGTGATTAATTGCGGTCATGTGCTATTGTTTAGCTTGAACCATAGAAAACCACGGGTTCCATCAGTTTGTGATTGCTACTATTTATAAGGTGCACATCTATGCTGCTAAAACCAACCGTATATCTTAGGCCAAGAACAGAAGCCCAGAATATTTTGCTCTGTCCATACACCATTAAATCCTTGAGAGTCAGAGGGAACCATGATGTGCCCCCATCTGACTTTTTAATTTGCTGGAGAGGAAGGGCAACAAAAACCTCCACATGTTACTTACCTTTAAGTCAAAACCTTGCTGAAAACTTTATTTTAATGAAATGTGAAATCAATTTACAATAGTGTTTAGCAGAGCTCTTTAAAGCAGCCCACTAGTGTCAGGTCAAAAGTTTAACATACTTGGTCTATAGTATGAATATGACATGATGCTGGAAAATATGGAGCTGGCTAAAAATAAATACAGGAGATGGAAGTCAGATCAGAGTTCTGCTTGCATTAGTTTTCAATGTCAGCTTTTGTAGGTGAAGATTCCAATGTGTTTATGCACTATGTATATCACCTTATTTTTGACAACCATTAGCTCACTTTAAATTTTAGTAAAGTGTGAACGTCTTTTTAATGTTGCAACGCTTTGCCACAATGCACATTGCACATGTTTGAGCGTAACCTGACCAACTAAAGCAATGCAGCTTTATCACACGTGTTGCAGTGCACCATGCTAAATAATGACTACCTTGCCTTGTGGTGTGCTGCATTGTCATTAAATGGTGCTTTTTATTTTTTGTGATGTTTCAGTGTGTTGCAAGCCCATTCATTTGAATAGGCTGCCTTAATACAAGGCATGTAATGCAAAGGTCTGAAAGGGTCCTCAATGGTATATTAAAAATTGATGAATGCCAACACATTGCATGTGCTTAAAAAGTAAGCATATTCAGATTGCCAAATGTTCTGTCTTTTTGAAGAATGTATTTGAGATATTGTATGTGTGTGCCTTTGCAATTTGCATACTGTCTGTAAAGTCCATATACGGATATGAATGTCTCAATAAATTACTGTTTTATTCTGCCTATAACTGCATCTTTCATTTTGGCTACTGTGAATTAATAAAGAAGACTTGGCATCAGATATATTTTTTTCATGTTCACTGCATACTAATTGCTGTATGCATCATACTTGTTAAAAAGATAATTATGCTAGACGCCACCAAGAAGAAGATACAAACAAAAACGACTGCTGACAACCTTGCGGTCTACATTTTTAAAACAGAACTGAAAGCCTTTAGGGTACTATGGAATGAGTCTGGGGCAGCCAAATTGTGCGGGAAGAACTAAAGCTGGCCTGGCCATAGATCATGGGTCTTCAAACTACGGCCCTCCAGTTGTTCAGGAACTACAATTCCCATCATGCCTAGTCATGTCTGTGAATGTCAGTGTGTTACAATGCCTCATGGGATGTGTAGTTCTAGAACAGCTGGAGGGCCATCGTTTGAGGATCCCTGCCATAGATGGATCAAATCTCCCCGTTTAAACAGCCAAGATGTGATCCATCTATTGGCAGACTGTTGGTGCTGAAGTTGATCTATCGATCAACTTCAGCACCATCAGCTTGTCAGGTTTTCATGCGATTACTGTTGGCTGCTATAGCGGCTAACAGTAATCCATTATGTTCTGTCTGCAGCAAAGGCACCCTGCGCCTTTTTTCCCTGTCAAAATACAATAGTGCTGTGGGAGGGATTCCTCCAACACTAAGAAGGGCCCTTTCACATGTACGGATCCTGTGAGGATCCGTACATTTCTCATCCGCTTGCTCAGTGGGGATTGCTCCATTGATCCCCCGCTGAGCCGGCAGATGACAGGGTGGTCCCTGTACACTGCAGGGACCGCCCTGTCAGATCTCCGCTCTCCTCTTTGGGGGGATCGGATGAACACGGACTGTCTGTCTGTATTTACCTGATCCGATGACGGATGGAAAAATAGTATTTTCCTCCGTCTGCAGAATCGGAGCATAGCGGACACTGATGAGATCGGGTGTCAGCGGATGTTCATCCGCTGACACCCGCTATCCCATAGTATGTCCTTATTTCATCCGAAAACGTATGGATGATATACAGACATAGGGCCCTTTCACACCAGCGGACCATAACTGTGTTGATGGGGAAGTCGAGCAAATTTTTTTTTTTTTTTTCTTTCCTGCATTCTATGGTTGCAGGAAAGAAAATTGCATCATCTTTGAACTTAAGTCTGAGATAACTCTCCTAACCATGCCAGGTACAGACGCGTCGGGCTGAATGTTGGAAGACAATGGCCGGGTTGAAAAAAAAAATTAAAACTTCCGACATTCATATGTTAGAAAAAAAAAAAAAAAAAGTAATCTGACCGACTTCCAATCAGTGAATTCTGATTGGAGTGTTCTAGCGTGGGGGCACGTGTCCCCCTGTCAGAACTAAACAGCTTTAGCAGGGGAGATCGCGGCTCTGACCAGAGCTGACAGGTGGTGTGTGTGTGTGTGTGTGTGTGTTTGTTTTTTTTGTTTTTTTTCAATCCGTGGAGTTGAACAGAAAAAAACCGAATGTTTGTTCAGACATCATCCAATGTCCGCATCCACCTCCTGGACAAAAAAACATTCCTTTAGATAACCTGATCATGTAAATCCTGATGCTGGTGTAGAAGCCCTGAGGACTTGTTCACACCAGGTGTGATGACCATTGGTTTCATGTACCAGTTCAACAGAAGATACCACAAGGGCACACAGGAAACCACTGTTTCTTCAACCCCCAATTGCAAAAAAAAGTTGGGATGCTGTGTAAAATACTCGAAAAATAGAATGCAATGATTTACAAATCTCATATTTTATTCATAATAGAAAACAAATCAAACTGAGAAAATATACAATTTTAATAAATGTCTGTCACGGTTCACTTTGTTATAAAGTTACAATGGGGGAGATTTCCTAAATTTGGTGCACTCAGAATCTGGTGCAGCTGCACATGGTAGCCAAATCAGGATAGTTCCTCCATCCACCTTGTTTGTGTGAATGGAGGAATCTGTTGGGGCTCCCCCCCACATACACAGCCCCCTGAACAAAAAATAAACTAACCATGTAAAGCCAGCCTTAGATAGACCAAAAGATTTGGATGGACTTTACATAAGTGGACACAAAATTTAAAGTCTAAGGCTGGGTTCACAGTAGCTGCGACCGCAGCTTGCGGCAGGGGGTCTGGTGTGTCCCTGTTCTCCGTTTTTCAGGTGTGAATTTTTGCCTGAATTCAGACCTGAAATGGCCAAAGACGCACAGGACCCTTTTTCCACTGCGGACCGTGGCCACCTAGGAGCTGTGTGAGCTGGTCAGTCTAATGTCACGCGAATTGGATGCAGGGAAACCCAGCCTTATTCATTGTAACACTTTTTGAGCAGTTATAGAAACAGTTTAGGATACAGGTTTTAATATAATGGATGAAAGCTGACTATTGTAAACACCTCTGTAAACAGGTTTGATAATGCTAGTGGCAGACTGCATATGATTTTGCCTTTAGTATCACTTACTTCACCACTAAGTGACCATCCAGGCTCCTGCAGAAACATTGGTACACAAGAAGTACTTCTATTAGGAAGGTCATGCTAGTATAGAAGATTGTGCAACCATTTAAACACCTGTGCACTAGAGCAAGCCGCTTCCCATGTGGGGTTGTCACTGACCACGTGTGTGCAGGGGGGCATATCGGCATGCATGCCTTGAGGAAAGCCAAGCTATTTAAATTGAACTGCATGTGATCAGTGTTGACTTGTCTTCAGCAGTACCTGTGAATTCCAGGGTGCTGTGATGTGGCTCACATATGCGTTTTCAAATGCATGCGGACAAAACCCCTGTTTTTAACGCATACTGTTAGACAGGTTAATTGGTTGTCTGCGAGCTGGTCGGAAAAGTAGGCTTTTTTTTTTCCTGGGCATTCCCCAGGCTTTTGTTGTTACCTGTGAATTTGTGACCTGCATTTTCCCAACTGACTACCTAAACTGACCTGGCTTGTTTAGATCTGCTCTGCTCATCCGTCTGCTCCTTCTATTACCCACTCTGGCCTAAATTCTGACCACTCACTTGCTGCTGTCTCTGATCCGTTCACCCATTGCTGACGATCAGGGCAGGACTTGGGGTGGTGGGGCCCCCTGGAGCTGAGAATTGGGGGGGGGGGGTCATAGTTGTTGAGCGGGGGGGCCAATTGAAGTTGTTGAGCGGGGGGGGGGCCAATTGAAGTTGTTGAGCGCGGGGTGCGCATTAAAAGTTGTTGAGCGGGGGGGGTGTGTCTCTCACCTGTGCACGGAATGTGTCGGCTCTCTTCCCTTCAGCAGACATCCACACACCACTCCGGTTCCTCCTGCTTCCGTGCTGCCTCCTCTTGCAGTGTGGTAAAATTAACCCTTTTGCGGGACTGCCCCGCAGAATCCGTGCGTGTTGGGTGGTATGCGCAGGGCCGCCATCAGGAATTTTGGAGCCCCTTACACAGCTTAAGGCATGGGCCCCCTGGAGCAGAGAACCGGCTTCCGATGACTGGGCGTTCCTATCCTTCAGATCGATGATTGACGGCTTGTGAAACAGGTCCCCTGTCGCACAACGCGCGTCACCAGATTTCCAGAAATAGCCAAGCTGCGAGTCGGCACTATACGGCGCCTGCGCAGTCAGCTTTACACGGTGGGCGCACCTGCCGAAAGTAAATGTCCTTAGTATGCTGGCTCTAATATTAGAAATTAGTTTTTAGGGTGAACCCCCGCTTTAAGAATTAAGCACTTTGACGTATCACATTATGTCAATAACAGAACAGCAATACTTAAAGTGCTGCTTTTGAGCTTCCTGTATGGAGATCACACCTATGTTGATCTTTGGGGAACCTCTGTTCTACAGATTGGGGTAATCCATTAGGAAAGCTGCTAAACTAATGTAGCGACCAGTATTATTGCTTTGTAACATTGTGTAATGCCTAGTACCCTTGATCAGAAAATCGGATGAAAAATACCGCTTTCGAAGCAATCATACGATGATCTGATCGTTTGTACACTGCTTTTGAGAGCTCATCATGACCATTGGTGTGAAATCATCTGCAGGGACAAACCCAAAATTTTTCTTGTACAACACCGGAACAAATGATTTTTATTTAATCAGTGCGGTATTCGTCTGGGAAAAAAAAATCGGAAGACCAAGACTACGCATGCTTGGAATCAAATTAATTACAATACCACACATTATATCACTTCTGAAACTATATTCTGCTGTACAAGAATTTACGTAACTTTAGTTAATATTTGCGATATGAAGACTAGCATGCAGAAAAAAATGTGGGGTCACCCAGGGTTCTGTCCTGGGACCAATCCGATTTAATTTGTTCATAAACAAACTGGAGGATGGGGTAAACGATACAACCTCTGTATTTGCGGATGAAGCTAAGCAGGGCAATAACTTCTCCGCAGGATGTGGAAACCTTGCAAGAAGATCTGAACAAAATAATGTTATTGAAATTGGTCAATTTTTTTTTTTTTTTTTTTCTAATTCTTTTGAATTCGTATACAAAACGAATTTTGAAAATGAATTAAACAAATTTAACAAAACTAATTTAGTTAGTTAAATAACTAATCAAAACTAAACATTTTTTTGTCCTGCACATGTCTAATATTGCTTTCATAGTTGGTGCCTTCTTATTAATGGTAGAATGTTTCCCCATTGGGCGGTTTGCGTATATATTAGCCTTCTAATAAAATTCAAGCCGGGTTCACACTGCACCGACACAGTAGTCGCACGACTTCTGATCCGACTTTGAAATTATTGTGACTTCAAAACAATTCCTTTGCTTCTGGTATGGATAAAGCCTCACGCTAAATTTAAATATAAAAATAACAAACAGTGTGGGGTCCCCACCGTTTTTTTTATTTTTTAAATGCAAGGGCTCCTCCCAAGACCATACCAGACCCTTCGGTCTGCTATGGATTTTGAAGGTAAACTCTGCTCCAAAAAAAAAAGGTGTGCCCCCCCCCATATCCATACTAGACCCTTCCCCACCCCAAAGCACCTTGTCCCCATCTCCTAAGCTGTAAGCTCTAATAAACGGGGCACTTTGATTCCTCCTGTATTGTAACTGTACTGTCTGCCCTCATGTTGTAGAGCGCTGTGCAAACTGTTGGTGCTATATAAATCCTGTATAGTAATAATGTTGTTAATAATTTTGATGGGGGTAAGGGGCTTATCCTGACAACCCTGGGCAGTGGTTATGGGGGTCTGCAGGGGGCTTATCGGAATCTGGAAGCCCCCAGATCCCTTTCCCCACTATGTGAATGAGTATGGGGTACATTGTACCCTTACCCATTCAACCCCAAAAAAGCATTGTAGTATTACAAAAAGAGATGGTTTTTGACAAGCTCTTTATTAAAAATGAAGAATGTCCCATTGTAGCTCCAACTTGTCTTGTTTCTCCGGTACCGCCACTGATGTCTTCTCCCTCAGGTCTTCCCCATCTACCAATGTCGCTAAAAAAAAAAAAAAAATGGTCCCCCTCCGACACTGGCTCCCACCATTGTATCCTTTAAAAGCAAAAAAAAAAAAAGATACGCGACATCATTGGAGGGCCATGCCCCATGGTTGTATAAAACTAGCAGACATGGAGCCGACACAACGGTGGGAGCCAGTGTCGGAGGAGGGAGAAGATATCGGTGGCAGTACCAGAGAAAGAAGACACGTTGGAGCTAGGACAGGGGACATTCTTCATTTTTTAAAAAGGACATGTCAAAAAACCCTCTCTTGTTTTGGGTGAATGGGTAGGGCAACGCCCTCCATAGACAAAACTTTAAAAATGTTTACAGGTTACCTGGTTAAGAGTTACAGAGGATTAGGTTTAGGGTTTCCCATTAAAGAATAAGGCTAGGATTCAGGAATTAGAACAGGGAGCTCCCCCAGAGGTCAAAGGGGCGTGACTGACCCACCCCCACCAAAGTGTACAGAGGAGGTCTTGCTCTAGAATTATTGCTCTCACATGGTGTGGTTTGAACACTGGTAACTTATGCTTGGCGACTTATGTATGTATTCACTTCTGCGCACAAACACGGAGGGATAGGGTGCTTTAAAAAAAGTTTTAAAATATATCTTATTTATTTTTACATTTGTATTTTTTTAATCCTATTACAAGGAATGCAAGCATCCTTTGTAATATAAATAAGGATGAACGATCATCTTTATTGAGCAATCTGCCGTCAAAAAGACCCAAACTCTCTCATTTACCTTTAAAAGCAAAAGAAAGTAGAAAAAAAAAAAAAAAAAAAAAAGAAGAAGATTTACTATGGCCCAGGAACCGGAAGTGACATCAGACGTCCCTCCAGTCCTCCAAGGGCATAGACGAGTGGCAGCCATCTTGGCCTCACTTGTCTCCATACCCAGCTAACGGCCACATTGGATCATTACCAGGCTTCACCAATAGGTCTGGTAAGCCTGAGAAGTGGCAGAGAATAGGCAATAGTAAAAAAAAAAAAAAAAAAATACCAGGGTTATTCTGCCATAACCCCAGTAGTTAATGTCAAAGTAATGATGTATTTTTACTATGAACCGGTGGTTAAGGGACACAGAAATTTAGGAACAGCCAGGTTATACTGCCTGCTACAGTAGGTTAGGTCACCAGTAAACAGAACCAGCATGCCTCAGTTTTGTAGCAAAAAAAAAAAAAGGGGTGTCCCTCAATAGACTCCATAGAAAAAAAAGAATCTCATTCCTGTCTCTCGAGGGTGTCGAAACACACTTGAAGCCTGTGCAGGTAGAATTCCCCTGTAGCTGGGCACAAACAGCCAAGAAGTCTTGGGTGAACGTGGATATGAGGTAGGACTTGATCTTGCCTGAAAGAGCAGAGGAACAGTTTGATGTTAATAACCCTTATAGGTTCCAGATTATAGGCACCACTTCCCTTTGAGGATACCGCATAAATAGCCCAGAACCAATAAGGGCATATGGGCAGACGTCACCCATGGCAGTAAGACTGTTCCTCTTTGTGTCTTATTGAAGACACATTGGGGGTTATTTACGAAAGGCAAATCCACTTTGCACTAAAAGGACAAACTACAAATGCAAAGTGCACTTGAAATTGCACTGGAAGTGCAGGTGCTGTAAATCTGAGGGGTAGATCTGAAATGAGGGGGAAGCGCTGCTGATTTTATCATCCAATCATGTGCAAGCTAAAATGTTTTTTATTTTACTTGCATGTCCCCCTCGGATCGACAGCGACTGCACTTCCAAGTGTACTTTCAGTGCAATTTCAAGTGCACTTTGCACTTGTAGTAAATAACCCCCATTGTGTCAGCGCAGCAGTAATGCAATTAGGCCCAATGTAAGGGAAGGCCTCAGCTAAACAAAAAAAAAATCCATGCAACCGATGAGTCTTCCAATTCCATGGACACCCAGAGCTTGGTCTCCCCATGGCAATGTCAATCAACAATCTTGTTGAGATGTGTGGCCCTATAATATGTCCAAATATCCGGAAGAGCGATGCCCCCTGAGAACTTTGGTAGCGATAGTCTGTGCAGCATCCCACATGGTTTCTGATGTGACCAGACAAATTTCCAGAACTGTGAGCCAATAGTGCGAAAGAAAAGTGGCAGAAGCCGTATGGGAAGGGCTTGCAGTAGAAAGAGGATCTGAGGTAGCACTGTCATTTTTGAGGGCATTGCAAAGGCCAAACCATGTCAGGGTTAAAGAATGCCAGCGTCTTTCTTCAGTTTGATAAGTGGCTCAAAACTGGATTCCAATAGTTTGGACGGGTCAGAAGTGATGTTGGTGCCTTAGTATTTAATCGCCGTTTATGCCCACTGGAAGGAAAAAGAAGGCCTGAGGCTCCGGTGTCATGCCAGAGTCCGCAGAGATGTTAAGGGCAGGGGATTTCCTAAAGTTACATTTTGAAAGGTCAATGCAGTGCAATTTTTAGGCCGAGCAGTGCAAGTCTATTCTTGGTGTGAACAGGCACAGATAGTACACTTAGGGGTAGTGGGAACTCACCCCCCAATCTAATCTAAAATATTACTTTTTGGTAGTCCAACTTATACTAAAAGACATCAGTAATGCAGATAGCCACTGCATCTGAGCACCACAAACCAGAAAAAAACACTATTTAATTCAATATTAATATTCAAAGCAAACTTCACCACCCGCCCATGTCTCCATGTTTTATTTTGTTGAGAAATCAAAGAACCCCATAGCATTTCTGCCCATGGCCATCTTGAGTAAGGGGAATGGATTTATGTAGCATTTACTTCCTGCAATACATCTGCCCTTAGCTCAGACATGCATGTAGAAGAGTGTGCTTAGCCGAGAAAACCCTTCCTCCTCCCTTCCTGGTTAAAAAAAAAAAAAAAAGTTTAAATGTAAGTAAATATGATAAACCTTCCTATCTAATGCTAGCAGCCCGAGGATTAAAAATAGCCAATGTTGATTGGGAGTGAGGCTTTACTTTAAGCCTCTGATGAAGTCACGTGTCGTGACGTAAGACGTGACCGGAAGTGACGCACCAGCCCGTTCACACAGCCCGTTTTTTCGCTGTACGCTCATAGTTCAAGCTTTGTACAAGCTGAACATTGTTTTTGTTTTATTCTTTGGACTTAAATAAAATCTTTTAGCAATACTTCACTATTGGAGCCTTTTCTATTTTTGTTTTGAGTCATCTCGAGTGCTTTTTGCACACGGAGCCTCCATTTTGGTGAAGACCATTGCCGCACATACAGTGAGAAGGACGCTGTTTCTGAAACCTAGAGGACCGCAGCAGATGACATAGCAGGAAGAAAGTTAAGGAGGAATTGTGTCCCGGGACGTACCCCATCTAAGGAGATACCATGCTGTTTTTACATGGTGGTGAGGTAAGCGCTTTGTGAGCCCAGCTGCATATGAGGATTGCCCCATCACTTATGCACGGACACATAATCACTATTTGGGATATTTCATCACTCCTTTTCCATCGTAATAGGAATTGTCACATATGAACTTTTGCCACAATTGCTTTGTATTCATTGTTTTATTTTCAGACCTTGTTCTTACACTGTATTGCTACATTGCTCATATTTAATTTCAGTGGGTTTTCTTTACGAATCCATCACATTGGTTTAATTATTTTCTCTCACTTTAGAGCATTGCTCTTTTCATATTGGATACATTTATATATTTTAATATCTATATGTAATACGTTCTAAAAAATTTATTGCACCACGAGCACTATTTATTAATTGCCTGCATCACCCATTGTATTTATCACAGTGACACTTATGAATTAACACTTTGGTTTAATTTTCTCTTTAAATAAGAGTTCTTTGTCATAGTGGACGTTTCACATTTATATTGTATTTTTCTATGTGCACCATTCATTAATATTGCGCTCATCATTCACCCTTTTTCATATCATTTGATTGTTGTTATTGCAATTTAGATTTGAGCAGCATTATTATTTTATTATTTTTTAATTTTATTGTTCAATTTTCCACCCCTCACTTTGGAGTATTGGCTAGCGCTTTAGTTTCCTCCTTTGAATTTACTTTAAGCAGTTGATAAAAAAAAAAAAAGTACACATTTAAAAAATGTTCTTTAATCCACTTGTTAGAATATAGACATTGGAGTATAGAAGAATCATGTGGATAGTGTAATACAAAGGTTCCAAGTAGTCAGTCCTATATTCATAATGTCAATAGTGCTGTTCTTTATTCAAGTTTGTAATACTATTCCTCATAAAAAAATCAAGGCGCAAGTTGAAGGCAAAACTACTATTGGCAGAAGCATTGAGTTCAGTTCCATTTTCCTGTTTGACATGGTAAAATAGCAGCAAAATGTTCACACTGTAAGACACCACAAACATATTGGGCATTTACCCGCTGAAGGAAAAATAAATAAAGTGCAGCATTGTATAGTAGTAAATGTCACTAGTAGGAACACAGCCACACTAGTTCCTGTAGCGAAATTGGCTCAAGTGCGTAATGGTACTTTATTGTATATCCATCATCTTTGCATCATCTTCCCCTGTTGGTTTCATATGGACAAAATGGTGCAGATCCGAATTCATTTGACAATGTGGAACATTCTGTGATCAGAAATAAAAGGATAAATAAGAATAAAATTCTACTCACTTATACACTGAACAGTCCATGAAGATTGATTTACCTAGCCTACTTAAAGTACACAGCACAGATCTGCTCATTGCCATAACAGTTGACTATCGCCTCTCTGATGATCATGTTCTGTAATACACATGCAGTTTTGTACACGGAAATGTTTTGCAACCATGACCAGTACAAGATTTATACTATAGCCTGCATTTGTCAAACTTCTGTCTAAACTTCAAAGAGATACCAAAGTGAGCCTTTCAAGTGAACTATAGGCTAGAGTTCCCACTACTCAAAGCTGGCTGCAAACCAGCCTTTTTTATTTTTATGATTTAAAGTGGTATTAAACCCCAAACCAAAATCAGATGTGATGGCTGCATTTGTTGTGTTTTTTTAGGCGTTCTTCCCTCTTTTTTCACCTGGTGACCTGGCCAGTAACATCTCCTATATTAGAGTGCCTCCAGTCTGGATAAAAGGGTGAACAGAAGAAAACGGCTGCACACCAAAGACATATTTAAATGTGTTTAATTCCAAAACATGACAGTAGACAGCCACAAGTACAAAGTTACAGGACCTAGGAGGTGACACGTTCCACACTGAACACTTCTTCAAACCATGGGGGGGGGGGGTGTGTTGGATGTACTATCAGATTTAGATAGACTAACTAATCCAAGTCAAACTCCAGATAAAACTTTATAAGCAATTATAGAAGACTGCCCCCCCCCCCTATTTGGGATAGAGGTTTTACAGAAATAAAGGCTGATCATTGTAAGCACCCATCAGAGGTAAAAAGGTTATGCAAAAGGAAGGAAGGGAATCCTACAAAAAAGGTCACCTAGCAAAACACCATGGTTGAATAAGATAACATTTATTATAGAAAATGCAACCATCATAATTCCAAAAGAAAGATTATTGAAATCCAAGTGAAAAAACAATCTTTCACGCAAAAGTGGTAAATGGTTATCTCACCCCTGTAACTGATAGCGTGTTTTTGAAAAACACCACCAACTGGCTGGATCACCAGAAGAAAATAAACGCTAAAAAAGAAAACCAAATGCAGTCATTGCATTTAAGAACTGGCAAGCTGCAATATAATAAAATGTTTGCTTTTGGGTTTAATACCACTTTAATTACAGCCAAGTTAGTCATAGAATTGTGTGGCCTTCCCTTTAAAAAAATAAATAAAAAAATACTGACAAATAAAAAGGGAAGTCAAAACAACTACTTGCTACCTATGTATAATCCATATAAATAATGTGAGCCAAATATGCAGACACGCATCAAAACAATAAAAAAAAAATAACAAAAGGAAAAAACACTGCGCTAGATGTCGGTACGATATAAAATTAAATAAATGTATAGTTGAGCTGCCAGTACCAACATTTTGTGATACAAAAATTCATAAAACATGTGGAATCTTCAATCTTGTAAGTGCATTACTTTTGTGGCTAAATTAAATACGCCTTTGGTATTATGCAATGGTCTTTTCTCTTTCTCTGATCGTTTGAGACAAGCAGTCAGCACCCCAGATACATCACAGAGGGTCTGGAGGGAGACCTAAAATCCCCATGCATACAGAGACCGTCCTAGTGGTCATCTAAACGGGGTAAGGAGACTACAACACTACTCTCCGGTGTCTTCCCTGGTGGATGGAGTCTACTCTATCCCTCTATCCATTCTATGGATGATCATTTGGATTAACTCTTTTGGGACTTTTTTTCACTTCATGCGGATCGGTTCCACATGTTTTTTTCACTCATCACATATTTTTCACTATTGATTCATTGTGTTCACTATTGATGCCTTCAGTGTCACTTATAGATTGTTAACTTGTATTGTTGTGATTTTACATATTTTTTACCAGCTATCACGGTTTAATCTTGATTGATCCATTTTTCAATTCTATGAGCGCTGTACCCCATATTCCACAAATAAAAAAAATAAACACCTTGGTGTAAGCAAGGGACTTGGGGTGTCACAGAGACAGTTGCAACGACTGAATAATCATTTAAAGTGTACTTTTTTATCCAAATGTTAACATATACCTACATTAAAAGTACTGCTTATAGTACCATACCTAGTAAAATAAGTAAACAACCCCTATAGGTGTGAGGAATGCAAGTTTTTACTGCATCTTTGCACAATGCAAGGATTGGGCACGGTCATAATGAATGGTATGTCAGGTAGGGATATGGTTCTCCATTATATATGTTGATAGAGGGCTTTGTACACACCAGCTACTCTAGTAAAGGATGTAATCTTGTTCAGTCTACACATATGCATGGTAAAACATACCTGTGTATTACAGCATGGTATACCAATTTGTTCAAAGCCAGGAGAAATATTCTGTAGATTCACAGACCTCTGGAGCTCGTTATGCATTCGAACTTTTGATTTAAATGCTTCAAGTTCACTTTTAAAAGCTTCAATGTACCCTTCTTCCTCTGCCTATGAATGGAAAGTAAAACGAAAAATAAATAAAAAATCAGTTCAGTTATTACAATGAGGTTATAATACTTGAAAACTATGCAGAGAAACACAACTAAGGGCTTGAAGGTACTCTGTGACAAAAAAAAAAAAAAAATTCATTGTTGGAAAGAAAATTAAAAAGGGACCATCTTATATAAAAGTAGTTGTAAAGTCTCAAGGTTTTTTACCTTGATGCATTCAGGTGAAAAACCTTCTGTGCTGCAGCTGCCCCCCCAGATCCCCCACTTTTACTTACCTGAACCTGATCTTTCCAGCGACGAAAATGAACCCAGCAGCTCCAGCCGTTGTCTTGGGTCCTCATTGGCTCCCGCTGCCGTCAATCAAATCCAGTGATACCAGAGCCAGGGGAAGGGGCCAAGTCTTGCCGTCTGTGTCAAAGGACACAGCAGCAGGACTCGGGAGCGTGCTCGTACCAGTGCCCCCATGCAATATGCGGCTCTCCGTGGGGGGGTGGACACTCGATGCAGGAGGAGCCAGGAGCGCCTCCCGGGGGACCCCAAAAAAGTAGGATCTGGTCTGCTCTGTGCAAAACCCTTGCACAGAGGAGGAAAGTATAATATGTTTGAAAAACAACCTTTACAATCACTTTGAACCTTGTGAGCCGCTATGTGAAATAACACTCTTATGTGAGCTGCTTGCACCCAACACATTTCCATATTTCTATGTGTACCTTAAACCATAATGTGCCATGCTTTAGTTATATTTTTTTACCTTATACCATTCAACAACAATGTACACCCCTCACATTTTTGTAAATATTTTATTATATCTTTTTATGTGACAACACTGAAGAAATGACACTTTGCTACAATGTGAAGCAGTAATTGTACAGCTTGTAAATTTGCTGTCCCCTAAAATTACTCAACACAGTCATTAAATGTCTAAACCACTGGTAACACAAGTAAATACCCCTAAATGAAGTGTCTAAATTGCTCCTAAAGTGTCAATATTTTGTGTGGCCACCATTATTTTCCAGCACTGCCGTAACCCTCTTGGGCATGGAGTTCACCAGAGCTTCACAGGCTGTCATTGGAGTCTTCTTCCACTCCTCCATGATGACATCACGGAGAAGGTGGATGTTGTTAGAAACCTTGTGCTCCTCCACCTTCCATTTGAGGATGCCTCACAGATGCTCAATAGAGTTGAGTTCTGGAGACATGCTTGGCCAGTCCATCACCTTTATCCTCAGCTTCTTAAGCAAGGCAGTGCTCGTCTTGGGAGGCGAGTTTGGGGTCGGTATGTTGGAATACCGCCCTGCGGCCCCAGTCTCTGAAGGGAGGGGGGGGGGGATCATGCCCTGCTTCAGTATGCCACAGTGCATGTTGGCATTCATGGTTCCCTCAAACTGTAGCTCCCCAGTGCCGGCAGTACTCATTCAGCACCAGACCACGACACTCCCACCACCATACTTGACTGTAGGCAAGACACACTTGTCTTTGTACTCCTCACCTGATTGCCGCCACACACGCTTGACACCATCAGAACCAAATAAGTTTATCTTGGTCTCATTAGGCCACAGGACATGGTTTAAGTAATCCATGTCCTTAGTATGCTTGTCTTCAGCAAGCTGTTTGTGGGCTTTCTTGTGCATCATCTTCAGAAGAGGCTTCCTCCTGGGACGACGGCCATACAGACTAATTTGATGCAGTGTGCGTCGTGTGGTCTAAGCACTGACAGGCTGACCCCCCCACCCAGTCAACCTCTGCAGCAATGCTGGCAGCACTCATACTTCTATTTCCCAAAGACAACCTCTGGATATGACGCTGAGCACATGCACTCAACTTCTTCGACCATGGCGAGGCCTGTTCTGAGTGAAACCTGTCCTGTTAAACCACTGTATGGTCTTGGCCACCGTGCTGCAGCTCAGTTTCAGGGTCTTGGCAAACTTCTTATAGCCTAGGCCATCGTCATGTAGAGCAGTGGTCATCAACCCTGTCCTGCAGGGCCCATTAACAGGCCAGGTTTTATGTATTACCTTGGGGAGATGCAGTCTAGAATACCGCAATCACTGAGGAGCAAATTATATCAGCTGTGATGTATTTCAGTTATCTTGCAAACCTGGCCTGTTAGTGGGCCCTGCAGGACAAGGGTGATGACCACTGATGTAGAGCAATAATTTGTTTTTTTCAGATCCTCAGAGTTCTTTGCCATGAGGTGCCATGTTAAACTTCCAGTGATCAGTATGAGAAAGAGTAATTACACCAAATTTAACACACCTGCTCCCCATTCACACATGAGACCTTTTAACACTAACGAGTCACATAACACCTGGGAGGGAAAATGGCTAATTGGGTCCAATTTAAAAATTTTCACTTGAATTAACTATTTTTAGGCAGTTTCTGACATTCTTCTTTGCAGGACCTCTCAAGTTCCATCAGTGCACAGCCATTTTCAGATCTCTCCAGATGTTTAATCGGGTTCAAGTCTGGGCTCTGACTGGATCACTAAAGGACATTCACAGAGTTGTTCCATAGCAACTCCTTTGTTATCTTGGCGGTGTGCTTAAGGTCATTGTCCTGTTGGAGGATGAACCTTCATTCATTCATTCTGAGGGTCAGAGCGGAGTAGGTTTTCATCAAGGATGTCTCTGTACATTGCTGCATTCATCTTTTCCTCGATCCTGAATAGTCTCTCAGTTCCTGCCACTGAAAAACATCCCCACAGCATGATACTACCATGGGTCACTGTAGGGATGGTATTAGCCAGATAATGAGCAGTGCCTGGTTTCCTCCAGACATGACACTTTAGGCAAATTTGTTTCATCAGACCAGATTATTTTGTTTCTCATGATCAGAGTCCTTCAGGTGCCATTTAGAAAACTCCAGGTAGGCTTGTCATAGGCCTTTTACTGAGGAGTGGCTTCCGTCTGGCCACTCTACCATACAGGCCTGATTGGTGGAGTGCTGCAGAGAAGGTTGTTCTTCTGGAAGCTTCTCATCTCTCCAGAGAAATGCTGAAGCTCTGTCAGTGACCATCGGATTCTTGGTCATCTCCCTGACTAAGACACTTCTCCCACAATTGCTCAGTTTGGCCAGGTGGTCCCGCTCCAGAAAGAGTCCTGGTGGTTCCAAACTTCTTCCATTTACAGATGATGGAAGCCACTGTGCTCATTGCGACCTTCAATGCTGCAGAAATTTTTCTGTACCTCGATACAATCCTGTCTCGGAGGTCTACAGACAATTCCTTGGACTTCGTGGCTTGGTTTGTGTTCTGACATGCACTTGTTAACTGTGAGACCTTATGTAGATAGGTGTGTGCCTTTCTAAATCATGTCCAATCAACCAAATTTACCACAGGTGGACTCCAATCAAGTTGTAAAAACATCGCAAGGATGATCAGTGGAAACACCTGAACTCAATTTTGAGTATCATGGCAAAGGCTGTGAATACTTATGTACATAAATTTTTTATTTTTTTTTATAAATTTGCAAAGATTTCAAAACAAACTTCTTTCATGTTGTCATTATTATGGAGTATTGTTTGTAGAATTTTGAGGAAAATAATACATTTTATCTATTTTGGAATAAGGCTGTAACATAACAAAATGTAGAAAAAGTGAAGCGCTATCAATACTTTCCATATGCATGGTATCTACACAGTGCCTTGAAAAAATATTCATACCTCTGGAAAATGTTCTACATTTTGCCATGTTATAACCAGAAACAAAATGGATTTTATGTGATAGACCAACACAAAGTGGCACATAATTGTGAAGTGGAAGGAAAATTAAAAAATGGTTTTCAATTTTTTTTTTTTTTTTACAAATAAATATGTGAAAAGTGTGCAGTGCATTTGTATTCAGCTGTTTTTTAACGTCGCCTATCGAGATTTTTAAGGGTAAAAGTTTGACGCCATGCCTTGAGCGGGCGCAATTTTAAAGCGTGACATGTTTGGTATCATTTTACTCGGCGTAACATTATCTTTCACAATATATAAAAAAATTGGGCCAAATTTATTGTTGTCTTATTTTTTATTTTTTTATTCAAAAAAGTGATTTTTTTCCAAAAAAAGTGCGCTTGTAAGACCGCTGCGCAAATACGGTGCGACAAAAAGTATTGCGATGACCGCCATTTTATTCATATAATTTTTGGGGGTTTTAAGTAATTTTCTAGCAAAAAAAACTGTTTTAGTCTTGTAAATGCCGAATCTGAAAAACACCTTCGGTCTGGAAGTGGTTAAGCACCGTTTTGTAGCTTCAGGACATTTATAAGAGATTGAGGTTTCTAAGCCAAGGAGGAGTTCAGCCACAATCGTGTATATATTCACTGGGTTTTGTTGAATGATAGGAGGTACAAAATAAGAGTAAAGCGCTGCAGCATTATGGTTTAATGCATGATCATCTTAGGTTTCATATAATAAAGTGATCAACTGCAGCTTTAGGACTTTTTTAGATTATATAAATGCTTTAGTCTGTAGCCATACAAAATCATAATCAAACATCCTTGTTGGTCTACTGATGAGTTTGACCAAAGAGTAAACAGATCCTGTAACCTTTGCGTCATCTGTCATATGAGAATTATGGGGAACTGCCACGGCTAATCTTTCTGAAAAATGTTGGTTGTGTAGCCATCATACTGACTTTGTTTCAATAGCAACAACACGTATGTTTATAATGATTTCTTACATAATAAAAGGTATGCAGATCAGAAAAAGTGTATTAAAGCCAGTGGGTCAAAATAAACAGAAGCAACTAATGTTCAGAAAGAGGTCATGATAACCACTATACGTCTCCCATTGTAGATTTAATTTAGGACACAACAGCATCCAGTAATGCGAGAAATTATCCTAGGTATAAAAAACAACTACATTTGAATAGTGACCTTGTTAATGGATGCAAGTGTCAAGATTAACAGGCGAAAAAGTAAAATAGTCACCAACAGAAGACCTGGCTGGAAATTAATTTTACTAATAAAATGGCTACCAATAATGAGAACCCTGAAAACCTAGTGTTGCATTCTGATGAGCATAGGTCAAGGGCATGTGCTGAAAGGGCATTGGGCTTGTTTTAATGGCATTAGTTTGAGATGCTTATGAGATCATTCAGTATTCACGGACAGGTGCATTTGACCAGCTTCAGGCAAGTTTGCATTTCAATAGAATTGTAAGGGACACGCAAAACCCACTTGAAAATGATGAAATGCCCATTGACACAAGCTCATACGTTTCTGCATCATGAATGATACTTGAGACCGCTGACCATCTGCTAACCTTCTAACCTATGTTTTATACAGAAGATGTTCCAAGCATCAGAATGATTATTACAATATCTTAGAACAAGTACCTACTTTAGCTTTCTGGAAAAACAAGCGGAAACATCCCCTTGGATCCACATTGCTGCTTCTTGCCATTTCAATAATAAACTGCATGACAACTGCTTGATGAGCAACTTGCTCCATTAAGGCCTTCTTCTGAAAATACAAAAAAAGAATATTATAAGAACAGATACAAAAAAAACATCCAAGAATCTCAATAAAGATACTCTGTGGATAGAAGCTTAAGTTTCTATGCCAAATCTGATGTGTTGACGACAGAAAGATAAGCTTTTACAGCTATTGCAACATATCTAAGAACAGGGTCATGGGCAAATTCAAACTTTTGCCTGATTTAGATGACATTTGACTAAAAACATGACATTTCTGTAATAAATGTTTTTCAAATAAGTTAAGACCAAATGTGTCCTACATTTCCTTGTTAAAAATAACCCAATTCGATGTATACAAATTTAGTCTGTGTAAAAGATGACATTTCCAAAAGACTCACTATGCTTTTCAGAAAATAGCTTGTAGTGTTTGCTTTCCAAAATAAGGTTATTATTTGTGGGTGTTTTCACTGTTCTAATGCTGCAGGGCCTCCAAAAATGTGATAGGTAGTCAGGAAATTAGATGACCAATCCTCCTGGAGCACCTGAAAGGAGGAGTCATGCTTGTAACTGTCAGCCTGGCAAGGCCTCATGGGACTTGTAGTTTTGCAACAGCTGGAGGGCCGCCAGTTTGAGACCCCTGCCTTAGACTGTCCTGTCTACTTTACAAAAATGGGTTATTTGTGGGTATTTGTAGTGTCCTGGCATTTTAGGGCCTCAATAAATGAGATAAGCAGTCAGTACATCAGGACTAATCCATTTTTAAATATACCAATTTTTTGCCACAAGTTTTTGGAAAACGCATAAAGAAAATTAAAATATATTTATTTTTTTAACATAAAGTAGTCAATTAATAAGATATTTCTTTACATGCAGCATAGGCATACTTAGAATTACACCCTAAAACACATTCTGCGACTTAGTGTGATAGAAGCTCATGCATGAGATTTTTTTTTTCACAGCTTAGCCCCATAGAGGGGCCCTAAATCCAAGGCACACCATTAGGCATTTTAGGGGGCATAAAATTACACATCTAATTTCCTGACTACGTATCACATTTTTAGGACTATGAAACCCACAAGTGTAAGGAAAAGGGAGTCTAGAATAATAATCAGTATTAAACAGCAAACAGACTATCTCTCTAAATACAAACAGTTCCAACAAAGAATGGCACTTACCTGTTCACTTTCTAAATGATAACACCACAAAAGGAGATATCTGGCAGTGTCATCACACACCAGGTCTGGGTATTCAGACAAGAACCACTGACTGTCATTCCATCTGCTGAGCATTCCTAAGGAGAAGTCATACAGACAAATGTAGACACACTGTAGATTTAAATTTAGCAGCATAACAAATGCGACCAGAAACATTTACAGAAATTACAAAGGCTCCATTTTATTTAAACCTCCAAACAATAGTCTGAGCTGGTTTGGAGCATGCAGAGCAATGCAAACAACAATATAGAGAGGGAAACTCAATGAAGCTTTTAAAATAGCCATTTAAATAACCAGGTCACTTAAACTAAAATCAATGGAAGGGAGCAGCAGACAAGCAAAGGAAATCAGTAGGTGCTGCTGGGGATTGGGAGGTTGAAGAAAGCTTGTTTCTTTGCCCCCCCCATAGGTCTGCTTCAATGAGACAATAAAGTTCACCTTATACGTTACTATCTGATTTTATGATCTCCTTAAGATTTACCAAGAACAATGTAGTGCAAGGGCCTATCTAAGCGATCCTCCAAATCCATAAAATGATCGGGTGGTCAACAAACTACACAAGTATTTTGAATAAAAAACGTACAATTAAATGTTTACATATGTGGACAACTTAACCACTTGCACGTTTACCCCTTTTCAGCCCAGGCCATTTTTCAGCTTTCAGTGCCGATACACTTTGAATGACAATTGCACGGTCATGCAACAACTGTACCCATATTAAATTAGCATTTTTTTCACACAAATATAGCTTTCTTTTGGGGGTATTTAATCGCCACTGGAATGAGGCTGCACTGAAAGGCGGAATTGATGGGCAGACTGATAGGGAGGGACTAATGGGCACCGATTGGCAGCACTGATTACAGTGTAGATATCCTGGTAACACAAGCCGATTATCAGCTCTCTTCTCTCCTCACGCTGTCAGCATGAGGAAGGGAAAGCAGATACCCAGCTTGTGTTTACATTGTGATCAGCTGTCATTGGACAGAGCTAATCACATGATAACGGGTCGCTGTGATTGGCTTTTTACCCCGGTCTGTGATCAGCTGGGTCTGAAGGAGTCAGCAATCACAGAGCATGCTGCAGGGGATGGCATGGGCAGCGAGACCATGGGAGGACGTCCATGGACAAACCCCCAGCTAAGTAAGTCCGGGCTCTAGCCATCTTTCGGCTATAGTGCGGGCAGTAAGAGGTTAAAAGATAATATTCAAAAGATGCAGACACAAACTTTCAGCTTTAGTAGCCAAAATCTCAGCTTTTGCTGAAAAAGTCAAGATTTGCACTCACCCCTTCCTTTTTTCTATTGGTCTTATTATGATAGCTAGCCCCACTGACCAATATTGAAGCCCAAGGAATACAATGAGGTGCAATCAAGCGCCATGAAGAGGAAAAGTCAAGAATTACTTATAAATTAGGCTCTCTCCATCTCTAGATCTTCTGATTGTTTTGACAAGGTATTTTTCACCAAGGTAACCTGTACTTATGCATTGTGTTTAATAATGCTGGATCGCCTAGGATTATAACAGGTTTACTAGATAAACACAGCAGTACAACCACTAGCTTGAAAATCCATCACAAAGACTACACTTTTCTTCATACTTGTAATAACGATACAATACACGATCTTGCATAAAAACAATATACACAAATAACAAGCAAGCTACATACCAAAATGTCGAATTTTATCTTCAAATTTTTGTAAAAATGACAGCGATTGGTCATCCTCTCTGGTTTTAGCTTGATTGATAAAGCTCTGCGTTTAAAAAAAAAAATAGTAAGCAGTGTAAAGAGGAAAAAGTTACTGTAAGTCTGAACACAATAACACCCAAATTTGGATAACCTAATGTAGATTGACAGTCCCCTCTTGCATTCCATTTCTCTTACTGTTATAACATTAGATCAAAACATTTCTACAAGATATGAAAGTCATGCATTAAGCTGCACACTTTAAAGTCGGTCTTAAATAAAATACTAGTCTTTTTTGAGTCCCTAGTAGACCTAGCTCTTTTTAAATAAATGCCAACATCCTGTCCAGCAGTTAATATACACTGGGATTGATTTACTAAAACTGGAGAGTACAGAATCTGGTGCAGATCTACATAGAAACCAATCAGCTTCCAGGTTTTATTGTCAAAGTTTAACTGAACAAGCTGAAGTTAGAAGCCGATTGGCTACCATACACAGCTGCACCGGATATTGCACTCTCCAGTTTTAGTAAATCAACCCCATTTGTGTGTGTCATTTTTATAAAAAGTATATGCAGATTATAACATCTCAATGTTGCTGATCTCACAAAGCCTCTTGGCATTTTATTTCTACATACATGAACTCCAGTGCTTGCTGCATAGCTTTTCTCAAGATGTGTTTTCTATGGTATGGTGCCAACATTGGGCCATGCCTGCGTTTTGCGTGTAAACATGGATGTTTTCAGTCTCCATTGGATGCTCATGTGACAGGGAGATAGCACAAGTGCTCAACCAGAAAGACAGCGCACTCTTAATTTGCAACAGGAGGCGCCTGAACAAGGACCTTTATGGCAGGATCACCAAGTAGTATTTTAATAAAAACTGCAGGTTTAAATTGACATTAGAATTACCTGTATATTGACATGTTAAAATTGTTATGAAATTTTAGTGATTGAGTTTACATATCCTTGAAAAAAAATAAAAACTTTTAATGTGAGTTAATAAATCCCATCAGTCAGCTGTCTGGATAGTGCATAGGATCTGAGGTTCTACAACTACTGACATTCTTCAACTGGACAGAAAGCAATAATGCCCATCTTGGTATCCCTATTAGATAACCAGCAAGTTGTTTGATTTTGAGATAAAGCCCTGAAGCGATTCCTGACCTTTACTGACAGGGTGTTAATTTTGTTGATTAAGTGGTCCCATTTTTTTTAGTAGTTGCCTTCTTAGGTTGGCATACTTAGCAATAGATTACAGTACCTTATTAAATACATCTTGACTAAAGGCATCCGAAGACATTCCCCAGTTCTCACCCAGTGGCAGAGCTGCTTCTTTCCGCCTCCATTCTTCTTCACCTCGCTGTAGTTCTGAAAGTTGAGTTTGAGTCTTGGCATACTCTTGATCTATGGACTCAGAATTATGAAGTGCTAAACTGTTCAGTTTCTGCTGAGCCTCTGCTAGGCTCCACTTGCATGCCACGGTGCTCCTGCCACCCCCATCTTCCTGTGGGCAAGGAAAGTCCATGCCGCGTGTGTATTTCTCTGCAAAAAATAGTATAGATGCCAATACTTTACAGACAATCATATGACCATGTTTGTACCCAATATAGGGGTGGACAAAGTAATGGAGTTTAGGAGCAAGTCTGTCTGGTCAATCCAAAAGCTAGGAGCCAGCTCCACTGACAGCATCTAAAGACAATTTCCTAAGCTAGGCACCAGGTGTAATTTTAAGGATCATTGGTAGTGACAAAACACATAGGGTGGGGCTTAATGCTGTGACGTCACCACGTATTTGGAAGGGTACGGACTGAATCCCAGGCTATGGATTGTATGGTGCTTTCATTTATTATCACATGTGAGAGAATTTAAACTTTTTTTTCCCCCAATAAGACCCCTTTCACACTGGGGCACTTTTTAGACCTAAAAACAGCACCTGTCAAGTGCCTCTCAAGCCACCCCAGTGTGAAAGTCCAAGTGCTTTCACACTGGGGTGGTTCGCTTGAAGGACTGCAAGCAGCTTTGGGGCGGTGGGGAGGGGGAGCAGGGTATACATCGCTCCTCCCTGCAAAGCGTTTCGGCAGCGCTGCAACACGACTGCTTTTAAGGCCCCTTTCACATTAGCGGACCGTTCGTCCGTTTATTACAAGTCCGTTTACGGACTTGTAATGCATCCCTATGGGATCGCGTCTGTTAGCGGATGGAGCATCCGCTAACGTCCGCAACCATCCGGGTCCGTCAGGATCCGGTTTTTCGGACGGAAGAAAACCCTATTTTTCTTCCGTCCGGCGGGAACGGATCGGATGAAGACAGACAGACGGTCCGTCTTCATCCGATTCCCCATAGGGGAAAGCGGAGGAAAGACAGGGCGGGCTCTGCACAGTGTGCGGGGACCGCCCTGTCCGCCGACAGCTCAGCGGGGATTACAGATGATCCCCGCTGAGCCGACGGACACACACGGAGCGGACACAAAAACGGTCCGCTCCGTGTGAAAGAGGCCTAACCCTTTTTCGGCCACTAGCGGAGGTTAAAAGTGCCCCGCGAGCGGAGCTTTACCACTACCGTCCCAGTGTGATAGGGCTCTAAACGTTTATAAAATGTACACTATTGGAAGCACTTGGCTCTTTTCTTTTCATACAAATGATGCTTGCATGAAATTCTTGATAAGCAGTGGTGGGTATGTCCCATGGAGCTCATAACTACTGAGTGCACTATGACCACTCTAGAGGGTCGTGTCTTTCTTGTGTGCCTCCATATTCAACACAATGGTGGATTAGAGTCCATGTGAGGAGCACATATAAAGAGTTGGCAGTGCCCTTTTTTACAATGCGTTAAAGTACTCTTTGCAGATTCATTTACGGACAGTTTTTTGGATTGGCAAACTTATGACTTAGTTTTCACAATTGTAATTGCAATTGATTTACACAATTGTTCACTAATTTGTTTAACTAGTTGCACTATGTTTGATTACCACAGCACTTTTGTTTAGAAAAGAAACTGATAGTCATCATTCATGGCACGCCTTGAATGTAACCGTTTTGTGAAACTGTTAAATCGATGTGTTTAGCTACAGATCCATTCCCCCCCCCCTTTTGGAATAAAGGTTTTACATAAATGAATAAAAGCGGACCATTGTAGGCACCCCTGTCAGTGGTAAATGGTTTGTTTCAGACCCCTAACTTAGTGGTGGTCAACTTTTTTTTAATGGGGTACCCCAAGTGCTGCCCTTGACATCACTAAAAAGACCACACATAGAATTCAGTAATCGCTAACAGACATACAACAGGATATAGTCAAATACCATGGGCAGGATACATGAGATGGTTAGAAACTGTAGACACAATGCAAGAGATGATCGAGACTGGGCAGGATAAAAGATGGTCAGAGACTGAACATCATACAAGAGATAGTCAGAGAGTGCAGACATTGTACAGGAGGTGGTCAGAATGAAGACATGCTGCAAGAGTCCAGAGACTGAACATGCTAAAGAAGTCTTTGGAGACTGGGGACATCTTTCGAAAGACATCCATAGGTTGGAGACGTGTTCTTTTTTTTTTTTTTAAAGCTATTTTTATTAGGTTTAAGAGAAACCAACAAACAGAAAGAAACATAAAAAAAAAAAAAAACACAACAATACCATGTTAGGCAAGACACTCAAACATAGAAAAATAAACTGACATCAGTGCAAAAATATAAAGTAGGCACAGTGGTAAAAGTCTCAGGTATAATACCTGGATATAGCAAAAGCGGAGGTCCAGACATTAGAGATCCGTGAGGCACGGCCCATCAATGGTCAAGCAAGAGTAGTACAATCAGTGCTGGGAGAGGGTTAGCGGACTAGCCAACCATCTACCCCAAATTTTGTGGAAGGTTTTGTTCTGTTTCCGGACTTCAAAAGTAAGTTTATACAGTGGGATAGCGTCATTAATACGTTTTCACCAGAGGGATTTCAGAGAGGTCTGTTGGCCCTTCCAGGACAGTAAAATAGCTTTTTTAACCACTTAACCCCAGACCATATTGCTGGTCAAAGACCAGGCCACTTTTTGCGATTCGGCACTGCGTCACTTTAACTGACAATTGCGCGGTCGTGCGACGTGGCTCCCAAACAAAATTGGTGTCCTTTTTTTCCTACAAATAGAGCTTTCTTTTGGTGGTATTTGATCACCTGTGCGGTTTTTAGTTTTTGCGCTATAAACAATAGAGCGACAATTTTGAAAAAAATTTATATTTTTTACTTTTTGCTATAATAAATAAAAATATCGCAATAAGCGTTTATTGATTGGTTTGCGCAAAAGTTACAGCGTTTACAAAATAGGGGATAGTTATTAATATTTTTTTTTTTTACTAGTAACTTCGATCAGCGATTTTTTCCAGAACTGCAACATTATGGCGAACACTTGATACATTTTTGGGACCATTGGCATTTTTATAGCAATCAGTGCTATAAAAATGCATTGATTACTATAAAAATGCCACTCTGCACATGTGCAGCTTTCAGATCATGTGTGCCAGGATGACTAACTCATTACACTGTGGGCACCTGCGGCTTCAGGGCCGGCCGCTCTCCCAGTGGACAGGCGATCTCCTGGGACCTGTCACCTGTCCCAGAAGATTGCCTAGAGGGAGGGGCCGCCTAGGGGGAGAGAAGGAGTCACCTAGGCAGCCCACAGTTGTCACCCTATCAAAGAAAGTACTTATCCACTGGTGGGATCAATGAGTGTTTATAAATTGTTCAAGGGGGTACTTAGAAAAACAGAGCATCCGGTCTTGCTGGAATGTGCAGCCTATATGACATATGTCATTGTATAGACTGATAACAGGTCCACTTTCAGGATTGTGGATAAAAGATTAGATACACAGTCTGATTATCCATCAGCCTGGTGAGGCCAACTAAGAAACAGAACCCCATCAGACAGGAAGTACGTCTTTCATGTGTAATAAGCAGTTAGTAAACAGATAACATTAGAACGTACATCTACAAACAAGCTCTTTAATACAGTAGAATATCATGAAAGTTACATTTTAGCAGATCGCTCAATTAAAAAAAAAAAAAAAAAAAAAAGACAAAAAACTTTTTAAAGGGACCATGAAGAATACTGTAGTATGTATGTAAAACGATGTTTAGTCTCAATGTTACATACGTAGATGACTGCGGCATGCCTCCTTAGCATAAAATAAAACGAAAAACACTTACCGGCTAAACCTACAACAGCATGAAAGAGAACACAGCCGTGCTACTCACTCCCCTTCCGGCTCGCACAGCCAATACCACAAACAACCAAAGCCACCTCCTGCCTTGGAGTGGGCTCTACCGCTACAAAGATGGCCCCCCCGGTTGCTTCATCACAGGAAGTGCAACCCGATAGCACATGGGTGGACGCAGGGTGATGACGTAGGAGGAGCGGTTCACAGAGTGCAGTGTTTGTGTTACCTTGGAGATAAGACGCTTCCTCTGGGACGCTAGCAAGATACTGAGGCTCTTTATTGTAAGCTGCTCTTTATTACTATTTACGATTTTATTCAGTTTTATTCTTTCTGCATGATCTAATATATTCTCTATATTATGTATTTAACTGGTATATGTCATGTATCTAATTATCCATTCTATTTCAGCAATTTTCTGCATTTATTCATTCATTGACATCAGCACACATACAACAATTGTCAAATGTGCTTGATCCCAACCATTAGGGATTTGTCATTGGAAAGGTCCTTTATGATGTTTTGTAACCCTTTTATTGCCGGTACAACTTTTCAAATGTTTTTGCCACCAAGAACACTTCTACTAAATATCCTACAATCTGCTGAATGAATTAAGGGCCGATTCACACCACAAAAACACACTCCAGATCTGTTCCGGATGCACGTTTTTAGGGCCGATTCACACCACAAAAACGCACTCCAGATCTGTTCCAGATGCACGTTTTTAGGGCCGATTCACACCACAAAAACACACTCCAGATCTGTTCCGGATGCACGTTTTTAGGGCCGATTCACACCACAAAAACACACTCCAGATCTGTTCCGGATGCACGTTTTTAGGGCCGATTCACACCACAAAAACACACTCCAGATCTGTTCGGGATGCACGTTTTTAGGGCCGATTCACACCACAAAAACGCACTCCAGATCTGTTCCGGATGCACGTTTTTAGGGCCGATTCACACCACAAAAACGCACTCCAGATCTGTTCCGGATGCACGTTTTTAGGGCCGATTCACACCACAAAAACGCACTCCAGATCTGTTCCGGATGCACGTTTTTAGGGCCGATTCACACCACAAAAACGCACTCCAGATCTGTTCCGGATGCACGTTTTTAGGGCCGATTCACACCACAAAAACGCACTCCAGATTTGTTCCGGATGCACGTTTTTAAGGGCCGATTCACACCACAAAAACGCACTCCAGATCAGTTCCGGATGCACGTTTTTAGGGCCGATTCACACCACAAAAACGCACTCCAGATCTGTTCCGGATGCACGTTTTTAAGGGCCGATTCACACCACAAAAACGCACTCCAGATCTGTTCCGGATGCACGTTTTTAGGGCCGATTCACACTACAAAAACGCACTCCAGATCTGTTCCGGATGCGCGTTTTTAGGGCGATTCACACCACAAAAACGCACTCCAGATCTGTTCCGGATACACATTTTTAGGGCCGATTCACACCACAAAAACGCACTCCAGATCTGTTCCAGATGTACGTTTTTAGGGCCGATTCACACCACAAAAACGCACTCCAGATCTGTTCCGGATGCACGTTTTTAGGGCCGATTTATACCACTAAAACGCACTCCAGATCTGTTCCGGATGCACGTTTTTAGGGCCGATTTAAACCACAACAACGCACTCCAGATCTGTTACGGATGCACGTTTTTAGGACTGCTTCACACCACAAAAACGCACTCCAGATCTGTTCCAGATGTACGTTTTTAGGGCCGATTCACACCAGAAAAACGCACTCCAGATCTGTTTCGGATGCACGTTTTTAGGGCCGATTCACACCACAAAAACGCACTCCAGATCTGTTCCAGATGCATGTTTTTAGGACCGATTCACACCACAAAAACGCACTCCATTTCTGTTCCAGATGCATTTTTATTGCATTTTTGCGTTCCGGTGCGGTTTTGGGGTGTTTTTGATACGTTTCCAGATGCATTTCAGGTGCTTTTGCCTCTTCTATTTTCCTGTTTTTTTTCTCACTATACTGAGGTCCAGTATAGTGTTTTTGATGCATTTACTGCATTCCAGTGTTCTGACTTTTTTTTCGGAACTGGAAAGCCCTGGAACTGACCACACTGGTGTGAACGATGCCATTGGAAACCATATAACCTACTTTCCATGCGTTTTTGAAGCAGAACAAAAATGCACTGGACTGCATGTGGTGTGAACAGGTCCCTAATATGTTTTTGATGCGTTTCTGGTTGCATTCCAGATGCTTTTTTCTTTCTTTTTTATTTTTCACTGGACTGGGGTCTGGTGAGTTTTTGATGTGTTTTACCACATTCCAGTATAGTCCACTGCAGGAAGAAATGCAGCATGTTTAACTTTTTTTTATGGAACTGAAAAGCCCTTGAACTGACCACACTGGTGTTAACTACGCCATTGCAAACCATATAAACTACTTTTCATGCATTTTTGGTGTGAACTGGCCCTAAAAGCAGGCTCAGGGCTTCTAGTACTTAAAGCGAGAGTTCACCCAATTCGGTTTTTGTTTCTATCTTAGCCTTAGATTCCTGCTCGTTTTGTCTAGGGGAATCGGCTATTGGTTTTAAAATATGAGCAGTACTTACACGTTTTCGAGATGCATCTTCTCCGTCGCTTCCGGGTATGGGTCTTCGGGAGCGGGCGTTCCTTCTTGATTGACAGTCTTCCGAGAGGCTTCCGATGGTCGCATCCATCGCGTCACTCGTAGCCGAAAGAAGCCGAACGTCGGTGCGGCTCTATACTGTGCCTGCGCACCGACGTTCGGCTTCTTTCGGAAAATCGTGACGCGATGGATGCAACCGTCGGAAGCCTCTCGGAAGACTGTCAATCAAGAAGGAACGCCCAGTCCCGCAGCCCATACCCGGAAGCGATGGAGAGGATGCATCTCGTAAACGGGTAAGTACAGGTCATATTTTAAAACAAATAGCCGATTCCCCTAGACAAAACGAGCAGGAAGCTAAGGCTAAAATAGAAACAAAAACCGAATTGGGTGAACTCCCGCTTTAAGTACTAGAAGCCCTGAGCCTGCTTTTAGGGCCAGTTCACACCAAAAACGCATGAAAAGTAGTTTATATGGTTTGCAATGGCGTAGTTAACACCAGTGTGGTCAGTTCAAGGGCTTTTGGGTGAACCTCCGCTTTAAAGGGTTACTAAAGGAAAAAAATGTTTTTCTTTAAAATAACAAACATGTTATACAGTACTTACCTCCACTGTGCACAGAGTGGCCCCGATCCAGCTCTTCTGGGGTCCCTCGGCGGCTGTCTCTGGTCCTCCCCGCAAGAACTCACCATATTCATACGAGAGAGCTTGCACGGTGATGAGTCCTTGCGGGCGCGCTTCCGTGATACAGCGAGCGGCCATAGCCACTCACTGTATCACTCAGCCCCGCCCCCTCGGCACGCCACATCTCTGGACGTGGTTGACAGCAGCACCAACCAATGGCTGTGCTGCTCTCAATCCATCCGCTCTAGCCAATCAGCGGCCAGGCTGAGCGGCGAAGAGGATCTCGGGACCGAGCGCGGGACTTTCGACGGGTCAGGTAAGTAAAACGGGGGGGCGGGGGGGGGGGGCCATCATCATCAGATGTTTTTTCACCTTAATGCATAGATTGCATTAAGGCGACATTTTTTTTTCCTTTTCAACTCCTTTAAAGTAGTTTCAGCCAAGGAAGCTGTCTTCTTGACCACTGTTTAAACTTCAACTGCCATAATGCTGCACGTGTGATCAGCTATGACACCAGCCATTGGATGGTGTGACCGTTTTATTGAGAGTACAACCAATGTGACAGCCCATCCTCCCTACAGTTAGAACACACTGAGGGAATACACTTAACCCCTTGACCACCCCCCTAATTTTTAACCCCTTCCCTGCCAATGACAGCTCTGATCGCCGTACAAATGACAATGGTCCCTAAATAGTGTTAAAAGTGTCCAATCAGTCCACTGCAATGTCGCAGTCCCGATAGAATCGCCGGCATTACTAATAAAATAAAATAAAATGCCATAAATCTGTCCCCTATTTTGTAGACGCTATAACTTTTGCACAAACCAATCATCAATATATGCTTATTGCGATTTTTTTTTTACCAAAAATATGTAGAAGAATATATATCGACCTAAACTGAGGAAGGCATTTTTTTTTAAAATATTTTTTGGGGATATTTATTATAGCAAAAAGTAAAAAAATATTGCTTTTTTTCAAAATTGTCAGTCTTTCTTTGTCTATAGCGCAAAAATAAAAAACAATTTGCTTGGGCGCAACTTTGCGCTACCGCGCATTTGTCAGTTAAAAAACATTATAAATAAGTGTGTACTCTTTAGAATCCAGTAATACACCGTCTTACCCTACTCTGCACATGCTCAGTTGCTCTCCATTTTTTGCCACTGCTGCGTTTGTAGAGGTCGATCTGCTGATAGCCCTAAAGCGTAATTAAACCCTCCTATCCTTTACAGCCAAAGAAGCTGCTTCTGTTGGATCTGCAACTGCCATTGTGTTGCACATGTGATCAGTTATGACACCAGCCATTTGATGGTTTGACAGTTTTGGTGAAGACAAATGTGACAGTTAGCAATCCTGGCATTCCAGGAATGTAACTGTTTTTTTTTAAACTGTTAGATCAATTAATTTAGTTTTGCTTTATGATTTACTGCTGTTCAGGGGCTCTTTGCTTCAGCAAAATGGCAGCCTCCGGGAAGAATAAGCAGTAGCAATGCTGGAGGCAATGTGTGTTCCCTGCGAAAAAACATTATTTCTCTTATCGTCCATGGACGGACACAGCTCCTTAAATCTTGACAAGTGGGTTATGTTCCCTGTTTACAGGAGAGGACTAGGCAGAAACATGTTAAATAGTTAAATACATGTTACATTAACAGAGTTGAACAGCCCCGCCCAGGGGGCGGTCCCTCCAGACATAACCCTCCTCACTGCAGCTTGCAGCCTCAGTTTCGTTCTGCCTAGCAAAGGAGAAGGACGTATGGCTCCCTTTGGGCCCAGCGCCCTGAGGAGAAATTTTATTTTATTTTACTTTACTTTTTCTTGAAGAATCTTCTTTCAACTGTTGGCTGAGAGACAGGCTGGATATTATAGATCCTTGTAGTCTACTCAGTCCGACCAGCAAGCGTGGGCACACCTTTGCAAAGAGGCTTGGTCTGCCACGCCATACCTCATGACTCCTGAGGTGGCCGGTGAGCTTTGCTCCGAGGTCCACATATGACTGAGCTGTGGTGTTGTCTCAATCACAGTGGACCGGGCCGACAGCTACCTCCATTGCGGTTGTAGGTCTGTCAGGAATGCGTCAGCGAGTCCTCGCTCGGACGGGTAAGTACAGTCCCTCCTGCTTCGGTGGGTTGGTACAGCTGGGCATTCCTGGGGTTTGGGGGTCCCTTCTCCCTTCCCTGCTCCTTTCCCTTGCTGCATTGCTAACATTGCCGCTGTCAGGGGGGAGGGGGCCTTCCTGAGGGGACTGTGTTATCTGGCCTGTGCTTTTTCTTTTTTGTATTGGGCTTTCCTGTGAGGTAAAAAGCCTTGTGATGAGCACAGATGTTTATGATTATACTTCAGCAGACGCTGACTGATTGGTGACACCTGTAATGGTTTTGCTTTTTATGCTGTATCTGTGACTTGTCCTTAAATAAAACAGCCCTAGGAGGCTTTTCCTGTTTAAACACAGGTCCCTGCAAAAGTTACCTCACGGTTCTTTTCCTCTCACAGGCAGCACTGGGCAGTCTCCTCCTGAGGGAGTCCCCTGGTTACCCCTGGTCAGCGCAGCAAGTGAGTGAGAGGCCCTGTATGGGGCTCTAGGAGCTTTTGTCTATTTGTATGGACAGGTGTGCATATTATAATACACACTATGTAAATATTGGAGTCAGTATCTGGGTCCTTCCCCACATGCTGGTGGTGGCAGCAGGTGTTAGCACCTGGGATTCCCACAGAGTTTTTATTGTTAGTCCTGGACACAGTTTGTGCCAGGGTGGGGGTGGACTGCGGGCGGGCGGTAAAAGAGTGCCCCCTTCCCCCGTTATCCCCTGGGGAATGCTCTGTTATGGAGCCATGGACTAGGTACCTAGTTAAAAAAAAAAAAAAAAAAGGCAGAATAAGGCATTTATGGGTGCGCTTTTTACTGCTGCAAGGGACTCTCCTAAGCTGCATAGTGCAGCTGGGTTTCCGCCGAGGGCTCGGTCTTTTTTGGATCACACAAATCAGACCGCTGTGTAGGTTTTTTCCTTCTGTGCCCTTCTTTGATAACTTCTGAGATGCGGAATGAGAAAAGCCACTGAGGGCTTTTGTAGTCCCTCACCGCCGGGCGGGAACCCCTACTTGTATGGATCTGACTGATAGAAGATCCGAAGTACTGACCCGTTCCATGTTTACCATGCTGGGGTCTGGCTTGCGGCCTATTGTGGCCACTACACTGGGGTCTCAGTGGTCGCTGGCGCTATTTTTTTGGGAGATTTTTCAATTACATTGAAAACTCCCATTGGCGCCCATTTTGTCGTAGCCACGCTATGGCGCAGCTTACATTGTGCTGGCCTTTTTCCTGTGGCCGCGTTCTGAACGCTCGGCGGCCATCTTGGAGTAGTCCTGACCCCTAGTGCTGTATACAACTCACAGAGTGAGCATTTTGCACCAGACAGTGGAGGAGCACCGACTCTCTCCTGAGGTTATTAGCCTAGCGGACCAGCTGGTCCAGGGCCTCATATAGGTCTGTGATGCTTCATTGAATGCTGCGCCCTTGTTATCCAGGGCGTCTGTTTCAGAATGGTTTTATGCACACGGTGGTGTAGTGCTTAACTCCATTACTTGGCAGCAAAAGAGTCATTGGTTCAAATCTGCACACTGACGCCAATCTGCCTGGAGCTTGCATTGTCGCTCCCTGTGTCTGTGTGGGTTTCCTCCGGGTACTCCGGTTTCCTCCAAAGACATGTGTGCATACACCTACATAATATACATACACACTATGTGTGTGTGTATTATTTAGGGGCAACCCTCCCAGGCCGTCAAAGGCCCAGCTGGGGGACTAATCTGTCCCTGGGTGCATAAGCCGATCACGCCGGCACCCAAATCCTGCCAATGTATATAGCCTTCCCTCCCTGTCTCTAGGTGGGAGGGGCGGCTTGCAGGTTCACAATTCAGTGAAACCTCCCTGCTCTACGACTAGTGGGTCTGCGAGGTGGTCTCTTCGGAGTACTAGATAGGGTTTCCTCCTATCCACAGAACAAAGTTCTGTCCTTGTGTCTTCCCCTCCCGGCACGTCGGTCTGCCTTGGGCAGTGTGGGATTTGCTAAGCTGCAAGGTAATTTTACCTTTCCTGCAGGACGAGAGTTTTGGGGTTTTCTATGGGCCTCAGGCCCTAAATACCTTTGTGAACGTCGGGTAGTTCCGCATGGAATCCATTTGTTCGGTGGTAGCTGCGCTTCATCCGGGGGATGTCCTGACGTCCTCGGACATCAGGGACGCATACATGCATGTCCCGTTTTGCACATGTCACAGTGTTTTTTTCTGTGCTTCGTGATGAGAGAAGGGTCTCTGTCAGCCTGTGGCCCTCCCTTTTGATCTGGCGTCAGCACCATGGGTTTTCAGCTAGGAGCTCGCACTTATTTGAATTTTGTTGGGACAGCGAGGCTTTGCCTCATTGGCTACTTTGACGACTTTCTTCTGAGAGCAGCTTCTGTCTCCGACCTAGTGGATAGGTTATTCCCATTCAGACCCTCCGAAGATTCGGGTGGATGTTAAACGTTTAGGCCAGAAAGTGTAGCTCAGTGGCAGCAAGCCTGCCCTACATGTGTGCGACCCAGGGTTCAAATTATGGGCATGCTAGGTTCCGACTCAGCGTTGGAGTATCTAGTGTTGATCCAGACTCCTCAGTGGCAAAGGTCCTTCTTCCCCTGGAGAAATTGCAGACTCTTCAGTCTGCGGAGAAGGTATTGGCATCACGCAATCGGTCTTCTCTCCGGGCGCCTGCTGGTTCATGGTCTGTGGGTAGCCTACTTCAAGGTGGTACAGTATTCCCAGTTCCACACCCTGGTTTTCCAGTGGAACTACTGTCCAGGTGGTAAAAATCTCTTGTCTCTGAAATCATTAGATTCCTGTGCGCCACCTAGTCAGAGTCTCTCTGAGTTGGTGACAGAGATTCCCGACTCTTCGGTCCGGGAAGTTGTTCCTTCCTTCCAGTGGTCGGTGTTTACGACGAATGCCAGCTCACGGGTTGTGAACCTGGAGGTTCACAAAACTGGGGGGTCCAGTCGGCCCTGAGTCGCTGGACTTGCGTGGACCTATGACCACACCTCCTTGAATGTGTCTGGTCTCGGTAGCTACCCAGGGTCGGGCCTGGCTAGTGCCTGGTGGAAGACCGCCTGGGAATACCAGGTGCTGTCTACTGTTCATTGTCCTACTATTTTAGGCGATCAGGCTATGCTTCTCCTTGTGGTCGACCAATCTGGTTTCAGCCGGACAACGCCACGGCCGTGGCTTCAGTCTATCATCAGGTATGCCGGCAGGCAGACTACTGGAGTCGCCAGATGCTGGACCAGGGCGACTGGTCTTTGTGCTTTGGGGTGTTTCGGCTCCCTTGCAGGAGGTGAGCCTCACATGGCATGGATCTCCTGGCAGCTTGTCTCCGCCGCAAGGGTGTCAGTTAGTGGCCAGGTCTAGTGATCTTGTACAGACGCGTCAGTCGCGCTGGTGGCCCTGTGTTGTCTGTATCAGTGATTTTTTGCCATTCCTCCATGGTAGTTGCTTCCTCGGCCGCTCCACAGAGTGGATGCTGAGGAGATCCCGATGATTCTAATCGCTCCAGATTAATCTCGGCGTCCTTGGTACGCTGATATCGGGCGCCTGGTAGCGGAGGCACCCTGGCGATTGCCAGGGCAGGAGGTTCCTGTCTCAAGGTCCCATACTTCCTCCTGTTGTACAGTCACTGACTTGCTTAACATGGTTATTGGAAGCCAGACTTTAGGTGACCAGGGTCTGTCTGACTCGGTCATCTCAACAGGGCACCGTAGTCTTCTTCCGGAGGATCTACCGTCGCACCTCTCTTGGTGCGAAGGGATGGAGTGACGTCCACGGGCGTACTTTCAATGTCCAGGGTCCTGCTGTTTTTAAAGCTTGGATTGGATCTAAAAATTGCTTAAAGCACCGTTTGGGGGCAGATTTCAGCCTTGGCTGTGTTCTTTTAGTGGCCTTTTTGCGGCCCGTTCCCTGGTGGGTCCCCTTTTTTTGTGTGCAAGGGGTTTGTCATATACTTTCCCCTCTTGGCCCATCTCTTCCCCCATGAGTTTTGACTCTGGTGCTCTCGGTTCTTCAGGAACCTTCCTTTTGGAAACATCAGAGAGATTTTCTCTTGACACTATCTCAGAAGGTGGCCCCTTTAGTGGCCTTTACCTCTGTTAGAGGGGTTTCTGAGTTGGCGGTCTTGTCTTGCAAGCCGCCATGCTTGATCCCCCATAAGGATTAGGTGATGGTGCGCCCGCGACCTTCCCTTCTTCCGAAGGAGGTTTCGGCCTTTCATACTTTAGGCGTGGTACGCGCTTTGCGGGTATACCAGCCTACTACGGCTCCATTTCGGAGCTTCTGACTCTCTTTTGTGTCGGTGTCTGGTCCACAAAAGGGCCTGGCGGTCTCGTCGACCACCATTTCTCGGTGGATCGGGCAGGCCGTCATACAGGCCTATGCTCCTAAGGGCGGGCCCCCCTTTCCGGTCACGGCACTTTCGACCAGGGCAATTGGTGCTTCCTGGGTTTTTTTTTTTTTTTTTCCCGACATCATGCGTCGGTCTCACAGGTGTGCGAGGCGGCGATTTGCTCGTCCGTTCACGCTTTTTCCAGAATTTACATGGTTGCTGTGAGTGCATCTTATGATGTTTTTTTCAGCCGCTAGTTTTTGCCGGCGGCTGTTTAAAGTTGCACCTCCTCCGTTGAGGAGCTCTGCTTGTTTTGGGGTGAAGTTAAAATTGTTTTTACTGATATATTTCCCACCCCTCGTTTTTTGACACTGCTTGGGGACGTCCCACTTGTCAAGATTTAAGGAGCTGTGTCCGTCCATGGACGATAAGAGAAAATAGGATTTTTTGTACTCACCGTAAAATCCTTTTCTCTGAAGTCCATGGACGGACACAGCTCCCACCCCTCCTTTTTAGGTTTGTACTGCTTGTTACGAACTGAGGCTGCAAGCTGCAGTGAGGAGGGTTATGTCTGGAGGGACCGCCCCCTGGGCGGGGCTGTTCAACTCTGTTAATGTAACATGTATTTAACTATTTAACATGTTTCTGCCTAGTCCTCTCCTGTAAACAGGGAACATAACCCACTTGTCAAGATTTAAGGAGCTGTGTCCGTCCATGGACTTCAGAGAAAAGGATTTTACGGTGAGTACAAAAAATCCTATTTTTACTTTAATGACCTACTTTAATAATTATTTTCAGACAAAAATCCCTAATGTTTGGATGTTAAATGTATTCTTTACATTTTATATTAAAGGTGTCTAATTTTTTGGAAATGTGCTGTTTAAAGTGATGTGTTTTGAAATTTTAAGAAAAATGTAATTTCGGTTTGTTTTTATAGACCATGGACTGGTTTCCAAAGTTATCCTCCAGGGAAATATCTTGGATTACTGAAGGGAATTTACTTAGACTGCTGCAGACAAAATATGGAGAAGCGGTCCTTGGCAACCATTCAACCTCTAGCTTTCATTTTCAAAGCTTATGACCCATTCACACTACAACACACATACAGTATCTTACAAAAGTGAGTACACCCCTCACATTTTTGTAAAATATTTTATGAGATCTTTTCATGTGAAAACACTGAAGAAATGACACTTTGGTACAATGTAAAGTAGTGAGTGTACAGCTTGTATAACAGTGTAAATTTGATGTCCCCTCAAAATAACTCAACACACCTATTATTGTTTAAACTGCTGGCAACAAAAGTGAGTACACTCCTAAGTGAAAATGTCCAAATTGGGCCCAATTAGCACATTTCCCTCCCCAAAGTGTCAATATTTTGTGTGGCCACCATTATTTTCCAGCACTGCTTTAACCCTCTTTGGCATGGAGTTCACCAGAGCTTCACAGGTTGTCACTGGAGTCATCTTCCACTCCTCCATGATGACATCACGGAGCTGGTGGATGTTAGAGACCTTGCGCTCCTCCACCTTCTGTTTGAGGATACCCTATAGATGCTCAATAGGGTTTAGGTCTGGAGACATGCTTAACCAGTCCATCACCTTTACCCTCAGCTTCTTTACCATGGCAGTGGTTGTCTTGGAGGTGTGTTTGGGATCGTTATCATATTGGAATACTGCCCTGTGGCCCAGTCTTTGAAGGGAGGGGATCATGCTCTGCTTCAGTATGTCACAGTACATGTTGGCCTTCATGGTTCATGGTTCCCTCAATTAACTTTTTATTAACTAATTATTTTTTCAGATCCTCAGTGAGTTCTTTGCCATGAGCTGTCATGTTGAACTTCCAATGACCAGTATGAGAGAGTGAGGGTGATAACAGAAAATTTAACATATCTGCTCCCCATTCACACCTGAGACCTTGTATCACTAATGAGTCACATGAGACTGGGGAGAGAAAATGGTTAATGGGGCCCAATTTGGACATTTTCACTTAGGGGTGTACTCACTTTTGTTGCCAGCGGTTTAGACATTAATGGCTGTGTGTTGAGTTATGTTGAGGGGACAGTAAATTTACACTGTTATACAAGCTGTACACTCACTACTTTACATGGTAGCAAAGTGTATTTTCTTCAGTGTTGTCACATGAAAAGATAGAATAAAATATTTACAAAAATGTGAGGGGTGTACTCACTTTTGTGAGATACTGTAGAAGCACGCCTGCAGTTAATTTTTCTTTGGCTTGTATCTATGCACGTTTTGCATTTTGATGCATGCTTCTATGCATTTAATGCACGTCTTTCTGCATAGTTTTTTCTTTTCAGAGACATGTTTCCTCTTACATTTTGGTATGGATTAGAGGTGAATTGCGATATATTTTGACTCATTTACACACATTTCTGTGCATTGCGGTACACTTATATGTAAACGTTGCATAAAATCACACAGCTATGGAACACAAAGAACTATGCCTCTGGTATGAACATGATAGAAAACTATTGTCTTATGTGTGCATGGGCGTCCGCATTGGTGGGCAAGTGCTTCCCCACCCGGAACAAGGTGTCCACACACGGACACTCAGGGACGATCCTGGGCGGGTGCCCAGGTTGCACCGTGCTCAGGCACCACAAGCTGCCACAAAGGGGGGGGGGCACGGAAGCTGTGGCAGTCACGTACTGTTACATTCAGCAGCAGCGCTACCCAGACTCCTTAGACTGTCTTATTGCACCATTCAATGGCCTCTCTGCTGCCCGCTGCACTGGTTGCTAGACTCGCCTGCCATCTAGCAACCAGTGACGTCACGTCATGAGGCCGAGGGGAGGCCCCAGCATTCAAAGCGGAGGAGGAACTTCTTCCTCCTTAGCGCCTGGTCAATTTTGGCTCCACCCATCTCTTCCATCTTCTCCAGGCAGCGCGTCTCAGAGTCTGCGGGAAGGAAGGGAGCAAGCCTGAAAAGCTGAGTGTGAGCTGTCCACCTGTGTCCATGTTCTGGAGCTCATCTAACGGCACTACTTGTATAGTTGTGGTCAAGGTGTTAAATAAATTATTTCATGATAGATATGCGGGAGATATCATTGCTAACCTTCTAAACATGCTCTTTACCTGGCTATAATGCTGACCCGTGGGTCTGAATGCTTTCTAAGCCAGAGCCTGTATGCACATCAGAAAAGTTTAAAGAAAGGTAACAATTCTTATCTACATACTGTACCTCCTCCGGGTTAATGAATATATAAATGTTGGAACAACAGAGCCATGGCGCTGGCATTTTCAGAAAAAAGAGTCAGTAGTGGAAACCTCTGTAAACATAAAAACAGACTAGAAATTGCTAATCAGACGGTGGCAGCTTAATCCTTCTATTAAGCTTCTGCATAAGGTTTCTCCAACCTTTGCATGCCTATGCTTTATGTGATAATGCCTAAGCCCCTCCCCTTCATGACATTGTCAAAAATGGGCGGAGCATGGGTGACCTTAAAATGATGCCCCCCCCCGAAAAAATTCTGCGGATGCCCATGTGTGAGTTGTTGCAGTTATCAGCTTTTTTGGCTGATTAGGATAGGAGAGTTTAATTTCACTTTCACAGTGTGTTTCTGCCTCCTTGTGACATACTCTTGGAGCTCTTGAACCTCAATTTTTTTCCCCATTACATTAAAGTGGAGGTTCACCCAAAATATCAATTTTTAACATTAGATTTAGGCTAATTAAGGGGAGCAGAAACTGGTATTTTTTTTTAAATCAATGCCGTACTTACCGTTGTAGAGATAGACCCGCCGCTTCCGGGTATGGGCTGCGGGACTGGGCGTTCCTATTTGATTGACAGCCTTCCGACCGTCGCATACAGCGCGTCACGAGTTTCCGAAAGTAGTCGAACGTCGGTGAGCAGGCGCCGTATAGAGCCGCACCGACGTTCGGCTTCTTTCGGCAACTGGTGACGCGCTGTATGCGACCATTGGAAGCCTGTCAATCAAATAGGAACGCCCAGTCCCGAAGATCATACCCGGAAGCGGCGGGAGAACATCTATCTCTACAACGGTAAGTACGGCATTGATTTTAAAACAAAATACCCGTTTCTGCTCCCCTTAGGTAACCTAAATCTAATGTTAAATTTTTTTTTTCCGGGTGAACTCCGGCTTTAAGGTGACCGGATTTTTTTAATGAAATCCAGGGACATATTTTTTCTTTACCAGTAATGGCAACAATCAGCGACTCTCTGCCCGCCTCACAACCTCTCAAGTCTTACTCTTCGGGCCCCGGCTACTACTGGATGGGGAGAGGAGGAAGATCACGCCTCCAGGGAAGGCAAGGAGATAGGCAGGTGGCTGGCCAGGATTTGAGCCAAGGCAGAAGAACATGCAAGCGTAGCTAAATGGGCATGTGTCCGATACTGAAGAAAAATTCCCTCCGCTCCGACCAGCACACGATCATCAGAAAGGGGCACATATAATGGGAAGAATACAACCCCCCTATGCTAGTAGGCACGGCGGAGCAGGGGTGTGTAATTCTAATTTTTTTATTTTAATTCTGCACTGATTGTCTTTGAAATTGTCCCTGCCCCCTATTAAATCCAAAACCAGGGACAGACTTGGTCCGGGGACAGTGTCCTCAATCAGGGGACTGTCCCCTGAAACTGGGGATGTCTGGTCACCCTACATTACATCTGTTTGTTTGGAATGAGCAGTGCACGTTAGTTACAGTCATGTGCACTGTTCCATTAATACTACAATATTCATCGTCCATCTCTCGAGCGAGCAAGAGATGATGACGGGCAGGGCTCAAGTCCTGCGGGAACGCGTGGGAACGGAGTTTCTGCACTTTTTTCACAACAGGAACTCAGTTCCCTTTGCAGGACTAGAGCAGCCGAGCCGCCCGAGCCAATCCTTCACTAAGCAGCGATGCCCAGCTCAAGTCACTGTCAGGGGCAGGCGAACCTTAGTAATCCTTTATGTTACTGGCCGCTTCCTGTATATGGATTCATCGGGTATTCCATCACTTCCTCGATGCCGCAATGTCTCCTGGGAGCTTTTGTCATTGTTCCCAGGAGACATTGCAGAGGTTTGCCGCGAGTTATCAAGGGGTTTAGAAAGAACTTGCTTCTTTCTAAATCCCGCGATAACTCGCGGCAGACCTCCGCAATGTCTCCTGGGAACAATGACAAAAGCTCCCAGGAGACATTGCGGCATCGAGGAAGTGACGGAATACCCGCACACTACCCGATGAATCCATATACAGGAAGCAGCCAGTAACGTAAAGGATCACTAAGGTACAGTGGATCGAAAAAAAAAAAAACATGCGGTTTAGTAATTATGCATATGAGCGTATCATTTTTTTTTGTGGGGGAGTGGATCTTGGGTGGGAGTTCCCACACTTTTTTCCCCAGGACTTGACCCTTGATGACGGGGTTCCTACATACAGTGGGACTGTATGCAGGAATTCCACTTTAGGTCAATGAGTTTAGTTCCATTTTAACTGAACAAGGTGAAGCTAGATTGGTTGCTATACACAGCTGCTCCAGATTTAGTCTGCTCTAGTCTTTGTAAGTTCTCTTGAGTTAACATAGCAAGCAAATGTCCCTAGAAATGATTATCACATTGATGATAATAATAATAATACAGTACAATTTATGAAAGTGTGTTTCTCTTTGCAGAGATACGGTGTCTTGACCTGTTATGGCTAAGTAACATCTTTGCTGACAAAAGTATCCATCGATTAAAATACAACTAGTTACTACTTGCTCTCAGCTTCCCCAGACATGCCTCTGAAAGTTGTGGTGGAGATTCAGATACATGCTGTAAGTGTTGCTATGGGTAAAATACCGAAGAATAAAATATTGCATTAATATTGGATAGAAATATAACGCAATGGGATTTTGTTTCCTATCTAGGTCACCTGTCCTGGGGTATT